>NW_023606061.1:0-60001 GCF_013339745.2 Dermacentor silvarum
GTAAAACAGTTACTAAGCGTTACCCTTTGCATAAACGGGTTCCTCTGAGAATAACGAAGCAGGATCATTACTTCCATACCCGAATATTGACGTAATACAGCTTTAAAGTTGTTTTTTATCACTTTTCTGGCACGGCCAGAGCGCTTTGAAACGACCACTCGAATATGCCATAAATATGAGCGAACCGAGCCTTAAAGCGGGAAATTTGATGTTGTAGTGCGCACCGACAAAGGTTCGCATTGCCTGGTCTGTAGAAAACTTCACTGTTCTGAGTCTTTCGACTGTGCTAGACGGGCCTCCGTAGCCTCTGTGAAACGGAATAGCGTTACATTGATAACAGCTAAGATGGCTAAACAGATGCAGATCGCGCGGAGCAGGTCAATGCGAGCGAGCCGAGCAGATGCGACGTTAAATTTTGCAATAATTGTTAATCGAAAATCCCCAGGCCCTAATGAAGTCAAACGTCTTGTAGGAGAATAATAAACCACGCGGGTTGACACTTGGATTCAATGTTCACATACAGGGAAAAAAATAATAATAATAAGACAGGAACAGAAGCAGCGCCTGGTTACTGTCGTAGGTGTGTATATCACACTGCCTTGGTTTTTTTTCTTCTTTTTTTCTTTTGATGCTACTGTGTGGAACGTTCAGCGGTTAGAAAACAGTGCAATGGTCGACCTATGCTTCTGATGCTTCTGACTATATTTGTTATGTTTTGCTTAGTGGGCGATATAACACTGTACTTTTGTTAAACGGGATTAACTGGACTATGACGGTAGGAATGTGGAGTGTTCAGACAGCAGAGCTACCAGAGCCAAGGAGCCGGTGCAGGAGGGCCTGACGCAACTTGATATTTGGTTCGTCTGCTCGAAGTTTAGAGAGGTGGAGGAGTGTTACGGAAACGGAGAGGAAGTGGAGGATTCAGAAAAAGCGCTCGGCCAGCGTGCAGCACATCGCACTATATCGTACGGGATGGTGGCGCCATCTCTCAATTATTCTTGTAACAGTTAGTGGTAGCGCACTAAAAAAAGAAGGAAGAAAAGAGGGAGAGAGAGGAGAAAGATGTGAGAAATACAACCTCACGCGCACGGGATGGGGGCACCATGTTGGCGCTGAGCCGTGCTCCCTCAAGGGCTGCAGAAGATAGCGCCAACCTTTCCTTTTCTCATAACGAACCACGTACTTAGCAGCGCCATGTCCCGCTTCTTCTTGTAACAGTGGCATTATAGGCCTCGGAAAATTTTCTTTTCTGTTAGTAAAACAATTAACGCGCGTGCACTGACAGGTTAAAGGCCTTCATTCGTGGCTGCAATATTACAGTTACAAGAATACATGCTGCCGTTCTCGTTGGTTTCAAAATTTGCTTCCTCGAAGGCAGCGTTATTTCTGCTTTACTGCTTGTACCTTGGCGTGCGTGTTTTATAGGTGAACTAACAAGATGACCTATAATTAACCTATAGCATTCAATTAGTAGACCCCCCCCCCCCCTTTTTTTTTTTTTTCAAGAGCGTCGCCATATCATGATAGTAATGATGATGTGTGGCTCTACCATTTGAAACGGGTGGACGGTGTCCTAGTGTACCTGTATGTGCTCCCAAAAGGAGCAGAGTTGCGCATACTACCGCTATTTTGTTCCAACGTTTTGCGGTAAAGTCACTTCTCGGGCGCGCAGGAGCCGAACTTGAAACAGCGTTGAAACGTACTACGAGACGGTGGCGCCGCCGCGTGGGGCGGCGCGTAGGCATCTCTCATAGAAATCGGGCGAGGTGACGTTAGCGGGATATGTGAATGTTCACATGGAAGATTTAGACGGATATACTGATTACAACGATTCTCTAGTGCTGGATCTGTGCGATAAACAGAAACTTATAGTAGGTAACAGGGAGAATAAGTGTCATGGACAGGTAACGTGGAAATGAGGAAATAGACAGTTATGTATCGATTACGCCTTAGTCACAGAAACAGTCTACGAACGACTAGACCAAATGATGATAGATGAACATGGAAAAGATAGCCTGGGTAGTGATCATAAACTATTAATTTACAATCTGGGAGCGATACTAACTCAGAACACGAACCGATAGCATCAGAAGCCCTAAAAAATGAGTGAGAACAAGTAACAGAGATCGCAAAAAAAAAAAAAAAAAAAAAAAAAAAAAAACTAGAGATGAAAATGGAGGCTTTTCCTACAACAGTATGGGAATATAAGGAACTGGTTGACGTTACGCAGTAGGAGATAAGATAGACACGGTAAAAAAAAAAAATATATTGGATCGAAAAGAGAGAAGAAACCACCGAAGTGGTGGAATAAGGAAATAAAGCAAGCTATAGAAGAGCGTAAGCAGGCGCCTATAAGTATCATCAAGAAGTAAAAAAGTTGGGATTACGCGGAGAAGAGGTGCTCCTTAGATGGAAGAAATACCGAGAAAAGGAAGGGGTGGCGAGTGAGCTCGTGCGAGAGAAAATTAAATGCGCAAGTGAACGTTGGGTGCTTAACATTCGCAAAACAGGCAAAGGCGCACCAAAAGATTCTGGAACCATGTAAGAGCACTTCGAAGCTCCAACTACAAACTCGCAAACGGCTATAAGGGATGAAGACGGCAACACCTACGAAGGAGACTATGCGCTGCGGTACATCACATACGTTATTAGGGATAACTTCCGCACGAAATAAAGCGTAGTTTAGGCACAAAGAGATCCAGCAACAACAGAGAAGCCTGATAGATGGAAATATAGCACATAAAACTTTTACTGGAAAAAAAGAAGAAAATTGTCCCTAAGAACTCCGCGGCAGGACCCGGTGAAATCCCAATACAGCTGATCAAAAACCTCGGTCCAAAGAGCAAGGCACTGCTGACTAATGCCATTGAGCAAGCGATTAAAACGGAGAGAATTCCAGTTAGATGGCGTGAAAGCCAGATGAACCTCATCTACAAAGGCAAAGGTGATAGGGTAGGACGAGCTCGTACATGTCAGTTACAGTAACGTAGGTGATATATATAATGATAATGCGAGCCATAAAATTTGAACTGTCGAAGTGAGTGGAAAAACAAATGGTTTACTGGGGGTACTAAGAGCAAGAAACTGGAGCTGGGTAGGACTTTAATGCGTAGGGCAGATAACCGGACAGTTAACAACGCGAGGCGTCGTTGGCCGAGAAGCACAGCATTCCCAAAGAGGGCCACTAAATCAACAAAATTTTGATGCCCGTGTTTTTACAGCGAAGCTGTCTGTGGCTAGGATCCGGGATTTTATAGCGACCGCGCGGAAAACCCTCCCATAAAACTCTCCCCTCAAAAGTGAGATTGAAATAGCCATAAACAAAAGCAAACGCATATCACCGCTCGCGTCGGACCTAAAGTCCCTATATAAGAAAAGTACTGCCATGTACTCTTTCCTCCGCCGCCTCCTCTCCTAAAGCACTTGCTTTTTTCTTTACTTTTTGCTTGCGAAAGCCAAGTCGACGGTGACGCACCTAGAAAGTCCACGTTGAAGCTTTCAGGCCGGGCGCGCGCCGCCGCCGCCGCCGGCGACTGCGGCTGCGCAGAGGACTTTCAACATGGCTCTGAGGCGGAAAAAAAAAGAAAATATAAAGAAGTGAAAAGCGCGCGCTATCATCGTCCAATCGGAGATACGGGAGAGAGAGAAGCGGCGTTTATCAAAGGATGGCAGTACTTTGTACTTTTCGGCTTTAGTCGGACCTCGGTTTAACGGCCACCTATGTCTAAAGCGATGTGTCTCTGTTAATGTATGACGTAGTGCGTGACGTAATGTGCGCCTGAGAAGACGACCAAGGGGAAAGGGTTGGGGCACCCTGGTATAGCGTAGCTTCCATAGAAGCCCACATGTCAAGAAAATGCCGGCTCGTTGCAACCATCGCCATCTACGTATCGGGGGGACAACTAACAGCAAACAAACAAACAAAAAAAAGTGACGCCACAACCGGAAATGGCCGTGACGTCAATATCTTATGCCGCGTGGCGCGAATGTTTGAATTTCTTCAGCGTCCAGCATTGCGACCGCTATGCCAGCAGCTATTTTTCTTTTGAGGCTGAGGCGAGCTTGCGACTCGCCTCAGCTCGACGCGCCAGCGTGTCATTAAACTATAGGAGTGGCGTGTGTTATAATGTGATCATAATTAGGCTGTTATTGACGGCAATTGTTCCAGTAGGCTCTTTAGGAAGGTGAGCGAATAGGATGCAAATAAATCACCGTGCCACACAGGTTTCAAGAGCAACTTCACGTTTATTGGTCTACAATAATGCAACCAATATAATTGCCCAAGTAAAACTTGTTTCAATGGATTAAAAGTACTATGGCCAGCACACAGTCGGAACCTTTTCACAGAATCATTCGCAATTTCTCAGACAAGTCACCATTGCCCCACATTATCATTTAGAAAACATTTGACTTACTAATTTTTACTTCCCGTGGGACACTGAAAGCCTGTGTCACGAAGAGTGAATGAACATAGCGCGACGTTTCTTCTCGGTGCCTTCCGCATTTATCGTCGCGACGAGACACAGCGAGTCGGATGCCGCAGCCGTGAACGTGCACGATAACAGAAAACCTGCACCGACACCTTTCGCCAATGAAAGCCTTGCGCTAGGTCACGCAAGATTTGAAGTGAAGCGCACGCCACACTTTGAACAAACACGCAAGGAAAAAGAAAAATACTCGGATGAAGCCGCCGCGTTCAAGTGAGCAACGCCATTCCGCACGACATAATCATAGAATAAAGCTGGTTTGCACAGTCTTGCCAAGTCTGGCGCTATAATCACTGGTTGGTAGGGGCAAAGTATTGAAGGACCCTGATAGGGGTCACCAAGAGCAAACTAATAAATTGCGTAATAGAAACTATATTAATATTTGTTGTTTTAGTACAGCAAAAATATTTGAAACGGAATGTTTACTCGTATGACAGTACTCTGATTAAAAATTTTCGAATATTTCTTCTTCACATAGGTTTCCTAGTTTCAATGTTTGTCCCCCTTCACCTAGTCACGCTTCAATCGCGCACCCCTAACTGATATCTCTGGCGATAGGTTCTGGCACGCTCTTCGTTCCAAGTTTCGCGACCTATTTAGATGGACCTTGGCTACAGTGGTACCTTGGCAACCGCGCGATCGCGTTCGTGCTACTACTCACGCGTTCGTCGTCGTCTTCCACAGCTGGCTCCGCTGCCGCTCACCATTCCAGCGTAGAAGTCACTTCTGTCGTCGTTATGGGGAGGCCGCCATTACGGGGGTACGAGCCATTGCTTAAGGGTGTATGTACGTCTTACGTGACGGACATATTTAATAACAGTGGCGATGCGCGAATGTATGTGCGTACCTATCGTCACGATCACCACCGATCAGGACAATAAATATGTTCGTGCCTTTCTTCAAAATTCTGTGTCACCTCTGCGTCGTGCGCTAAACAGCTTCACCGGTCATCCACCTTCTCAGAGTGGAATAGATCATGAATTTTTTTTGTTAGGTAGCGATGCGATGGCGTTTAATTATGGCGAGCTTAGGCGCGAGCAGAAGCATGGCGTCTCTATAAAACGCCGTGTGTCGCATCTCTCTCCAAGCGCAGGTCGCGCATGCGCGTCGATACCATGACAACATGGCGACGACTGCACAACGGCAACGGCGCGAATATGCCTTGAGACTTTCCATAATTTCCAAAATCTCGTAGTATTATACTATACATAACGTTCATATCGAAAGCTACAAGAACAAATTAATTATGAATACATTTCGAATATAAGAAGCAGGTATGGTTAATCGGTCAGTCCATCTTGGGGAACACAAAGCAATTTCAAAGAGGGAAAACGGAGAAACAGAGCGGGGTTGCGAAATTGAAGGTCGTCCTGGGCGAAAGTCTGTCGCACAGAGGTGGCAAATACGGGCTTGAAGTACGGGACGAACCCACAGCAGATCACGTTCTCAATAGCGGCGTTGCAGGACGGACAGCAAGAGCCATAATGACCACGGTGTTTGCGACCAGGAGGCGGTCACAGCGGGCGTTAGCGCAACCCCGACGCGCATCCTCCGCAACGCTATACCTTCTCTCGGCGAGTGAATACGCGAGAGTGGTTTGAATCACAGTGTATAATATATCTTGTACTGTGGTTTAAACCACACGAGGGTATAAGAACTCATGTGGTGCGTCGGACACTTACTTTCTCCAGGGGCAAGAGCAAGTGCCAGAACGCCGCATGTCTCGCTCCCACGTGAACACTGGTTGTGGGCCATGAGGTCACGACACACGCACACTTGGGAATACGAAACCCAAACCGGTTCGTACCAAGGTTATTAGAGTACGAACCGCTAAAGGCTATTCAATTAAATTGTTTTCTAGGTACAGGGGCGACAAGGAAAAAAAAAATGAAAAAAGGAGGAGAGAGAGAAAAAGCCCCTTACAAGCAAAAAAGGAAACAAATTAAATAGGTTGGTCGGAGGTTCACCTGTATTTTTTCTTTTGCTATTTCGATTTCAAGGTTCCTCATATGACGCGCAAAAAGGAAAAAAAAATAATGAAAATGTAATGTTCGTAGTCTTTTAGAGGCCGAGAGTTTATGCAAGGCAGCGGCTACTCATTGCACACTACTTTATTTGATTTATGATCGGTTACTTTGATATCGTCGTTTACATATTCTGTTCTTTTCTTGTCGTAGTACCACCCAGTTCGCGGCCTATCCCCAACAATTGTTTTGTGCCAATCTTAAAGGATTCATCATGATCATCATCATAGCTAGATAGTGGAAGAAGAAGAGAAAGCACACCTTGGCGTGTTCCCACGGGTTATCAGTGAATCACCGCAGAAAGAGAAGGGCTCTCAGCGTACAACAGGAGTGGACATGCGGCTGACGGTGAACCGGCGTCCCATCCTGGTATTCCTGGCGTCCGCGGCGGCGGCGTTCGGCGCCGTGGCCCTGGCCGTGCTGCTGGTGCGCAAGATACGCGTCGCGCTGGCGGGCGAAGTCCTGCTGACCCAGGAGCGTGCCTCGTACACGGTGCGACTCGAGCAGCGCATCCCCGTCACCCACAACGTGCGCCTCTTCCGGTTTGCCCTGAAGAGCCCCCAGCAGGTACGTGGCAAAGTCTCCTAGATATTTTTTAAAGCAGAAAATCTAGGGACTTTAGTACGTGGGTGCCGCACCATCCCGTCATACTTTACCCTCTCCCCTCTTTCCTTCCCTTGAGGAGGAGGTTTAAACACGAGTTCGGCGACCACTGGTCTGATCAGGCAGCGTGCTAGAAAAAAAAAAAAGAGCAAAAGGTTCTGTTCACACGCATTTCGATGGGGGCGAAATGCAGAAAACACCCGTGTACGTAGATTTAGGTGCACGTTAAAGAACCCCAGGTGGTCCAAATTAATCCGGAGTCCCCCACTACGGCGTGCCTCATAATCAGATGATGGTTTTGGCACGTAAAACCCCATAGTTTTCTTTTAACAGAGTGAATTGACCTTTCGGAAATCACGCGAGTTCCGGAACGTCAATTAACCATCATTGTGAACACCGGAACCTGTAGGGGTTCTGAAACATCGATTGAATTTTTACTTCGTCCAGTGACTAGAAGCCTTATATCAGGAGCGCTTGTCTAAATAAATGGGAACGAATGTTTTTATAATGCTTTTACTGATTCTGATGACGACCTGCAGTATTGCGGTGGAAGGGGTAGGGTAAATGGGAGTAGATTGACGAAAATGCAGTAAGTATAGGTTATGAAGTCTCCCACACGTAGAATGTACAAGAGGTTTCTTTTTCCGTGTGCCGTGTCACCGCCCAACGACGTCCACTCGTCTAAATTGTTTGGGTGCACGGCACGTGGAATTGCGCGTAAGCGCTTTCTCCAGAACACTGCTTTCCACGGTTCAGCATCATAAATGGACTGTTTTGCTCTTATCGCTTGTCGAACGAATAAAATTGCGAAATCAGTCGACCAAAAAGGATAAGTTAAAGAAAAGTTACAGGGACGTTTCACTTCGTGAACGGGTGACGCGCAAGCGTATGGGTGCTATAGCGCACACGAAGTTATCGGCCCTCGGAGCGCCTAGACTCTGTCCGCGTCGCAGATCGCATTCAAGATAGGCGCGATACGCCGCAGCCGCCGGAGTAGAACGCTTTCACTCGCACATACAACATACGGTGCGCTGAGACGATGTTATCACGAGGCGAATCCGGTACGTCCATAGCGCACACAGAACCCGTAGCAACTGCCAGAGGAGGTCAACCCAGTGCGCCTCCCCCTACCCTCGCCCTCCGCGACGCTTCGCCTCCTTTCTCCTTCCCCGCTTCGCACAACGCCACCTAGACTTTCCTCTAGGTTGCATTGCTTTGCCGCGAGCTCAGTGTGCTCCTCCGTACTTTTCCCGGCGCGCGATTCTCTTCTCCACCTCCAGGCGCCTTCCTTTCCCGACGCTCGCTTCTCTCGCGGCTTCAAACGTCGCCGATTTCACAAGTGGGGCATGTCTGTAGCACGCAAAACTTTTGAGACGTTTCGACTACCAGTACGGAAGGAAGCCTTGTTCACAGAAAACTTGCATTCTAACAACGAAACCATATCATTCTAAGAACAACGAATATTCGACAATTTCAAACAGTGAATTCTGGAGCGAAATGCGACTTGAATGGCAAAGGGCCATTCGGTTCGTATTCGAAATTTCGAAAACCTGCTCACCACCAACTGCACGTTAGGCGTGAATATGTTTCCCGTAACATGTGTGGAGTTCAAGGCAATTTTCGATGAACTTGGGCACTGAAAACAACCAAAGCCATGACAGCTAGTAGAGAACAAACAATCACTGAACACGGGAAACGAAGCCTCTGAGCAGCAGATGCGTAAGGAAAATCACAACGGTGCAATTCTTGAGCACGTCAACCTTTGACCCTATATCTGTGGCGCACGTAACAGCCTTCTTTCCTCCTCTGCAGAGGCTGGGCTTTCGTGTGGGCGAGCACGTGTTGCTGTACGCGCGCATCGGCGACCGCACGGTGATGAGGCCGTACACGCCGGTCAGCCGCACAGATCATCGCGGCAGCTTCGACATCATGGTCAAGATCTACCCGGCGGGCGTGTCCAGGAAGCATCCCAACGGTGGCCTCATGAGCCAGTACCTGGACAGCCTACAACCGGGGGATAAGATAGAGGTGCGAATCCCCAGCTTCGTGGCTGTCTTCGAGTAGAAAGTTGGCTCATGGCTATTCCAGAACATTTACATATTTAGCGCGGAATAGGACGGGCGACAAGATGCAACAAGACAGGCCAAGCGAGTAACTTCAAAATGATACGTAAACGGACCGACAACCATGGGGGGTGGCGGGACCCGGAACGTGTCATGAGATTTTGGTTCGCAGTTGAAGCGAGAGGCAGTACGAAGGTGAGTTCGCTCGCTTGCTGCAGGTCATATATCTTGAGACCAACCGTCTTACGGGATGAATAGACGGAGGTTTTTCCCATTGGGTAAGCATAAGATGCTTACGCATTTAAAATCCGCTTTCATTCCACCCTGTGAAAGTGGATGTATACAGCGAAGCTGGGGCGGACGTTAGACAAGTACCACCACCCCAGCTAACGTTAGACGAGCTAACGCTAGCACCATGCACCACCGCAAGCGACGTACGATACGCGCGCACGCAGGTGGGCTGAAGCGCAGCACACATCCTCATTCTTCTAGGCCGTCCGCCAAGCGCAAGTGCATTATTGAACTAAATTAATGTTTAAAAGTAAATTGCGTCAGAATATGCGTAAGGTACGACTTAGACACAAGCTGCAGACATGATAGCTTCGGATTGTTATTCGAATGTGCGAGAAAACAACCGCGAAAAACGAAAAACAAAGCGCTTTTCCAGCTGCCGTTCGAGGTATGTCTGAGTGGCTGCGGTCGCCATGTGGCGGTACCGTAAGCACAGCATACATCCGCATTCTTGTAGGCCCTCCACTTCAAAGTGGCTTCGCCACCCGTCCTTTGTTCTTGCGTTCTTTCTGGCTTATGAAGCCTTCTCTCGCTAGAAGCTTTTTTTTATTATAGAAGGGTATTTTACTAATTTAGCTGAAATAGTTTTTTTCATTTAGCGTCCCTTTGACTAACTCCTCCGCGGCCGCAGATCCAGGGTCCGAAGGGCCGCTTCGTCTACGAAGGGCGTGGCCTCTTCGCGACTGCCGACGGCCGCCGGCTGCCGCTCGTGACTCGACTTGGATTGGTGGCGGCCGGAAGCGGCGTCACTCCGATGCTGACAGCTGCTGCGACACCTTCTCGCCGACGGCATCGACCAGACGAGCGTCATGATGATCGACGTCAACCACAGCGAGGAAGACATCATCGCGCGCCAGGAACTCGACGAGTACGCCAAGAACCACGGGGGTTTCAGGTCGGTGCGCACGAAATCGCAGGTGACAGTCAGCGACGGAATCTGGCCTTTGGTTGCGCAGATGTAGAACGTGGCACCGTTACGAGATGTCGGGAGACAGTGGGCAGTTTTAGTTTGTTCTGACAAGGCGAAAGAAAAAGGACGCAGGAATAAATATTGACGAAACATTGAAGGTATAGCGAAAGGCACAATCGATTCATAATCGACAAAAACAGAAGAAAGAACATAGAGTATACGAGTATTGTTCCGATAAAGCTATTCATGACTCCTTTACAAAGAAGTCGAAATATCTACTGAAGTTGTTGGAAACCTTTGCACAAACTAAAAGCAGACAGAGACGGAAACATGTACAGGCACGAATGGCGCTATTACCAACTGCAACAATGCAAAACATAAAAAGAACAGACAAAACAGGAACCCACGTTAAGGAAAACAAACAAAAGCCGCACAAACACACGCTCCAATGAACACGTCTTCCCACGCCAACTATAAATGCAGTGTTTCGAATGCTTTCGGTTATAAACCACCACTCTTGCCTATACTGACACGAAGAAAGTTCAGGCGAAAATTGAATCCGACGAAGCTATAGAGTTTCCTACAAAATTTACAAGCGAGAACTTTGAAGCTCCGATCGTTCAGGCACCATGGGAGTGTTCCGTGGGAAGTCGGTAGATTTTATTAATCGTCATACTTGCGCCATCAGACAACCCTGTTGGGCTCATTTATTACGCGGCCGCATTTCAATGGGGCTGAAATGCGATAACGCTCGTGTACTATAGACTTAGGTGTACGTTAAGCAACCCCAGGTGGAACCCTCGCACTAAGGTGTTTCATAGCCTCAGTGTCGCTAAGGGGACTATAAACCCAACGAATCAACTGTATACCGCTCAAACCACTGTTCGCTTAGTTCATGCATTCTCTGCACGCAGCATACGGTATGTGTTGAGCAAGCTGCCTACGTACGAGGGCGTGGCGGGCTACTTGCCAGGACCCCTGAACCTGGACATCATGACCGAGCACCTTCCGCCGCCGGACTCTGGCACGATGGTGCTGTGCTGTGGGCCCCCACGGTTCATCGCCGACGTCTGCGCGCCGGTCCTCAGGGAGATCGGACACAAGCCGCACAGAGTGCTCTGCTTTTGAACGCGCGGCTCCGGCCACCGCTTTTCTTGTCTTCCAAACTGTGCGGCTGCATTTTGGATCGATGACGAAAGAATACTTCATTGAATAAACACTTTGCCTATATAGATGACTATATTATTCATCCCGCGCGAACTGTGCGGTTGATTTCTCGGTCGATAACGCAATAATTAAATGCTTCCTTAAATAATGCCGCAAAGTATATGTACAAAAAAGATTGAGCAAAAGGTGTCAAATAAATGCAGGCAGACCTGTTTGATGCAGGTACTGCAGCAATGAATTTGAGCATTTTTTTTGTCCGTTATCCAACGGGCAAGGTTCTCCGAAACATTCGGCTTTAGTTTGGTCTTTCTAAGAAGAATCGGTTCCGTATTCGGTTGCAGGTATTGTGGTAACCCAAGTGGCCAGACGTCGGGTCGTCGTGAAAATCCTGGAGAACTTCAGCACAGAGAGAGCGCGGAACGACAGGAACCCACCAATGGCCCTCCGGGTGATAAATGTAGCGGTAGAGAACATCGTCCCCTAAGTTGAGTTTGAGCTGTCTTCGATTAGGTGGGAATGAAACACCAATGAGGCGATCCATGATGTCGTGGCAATAAGGGTCAGTGCGCTGGTTGGCAGAAGACACAGAAGGGCGGCTGGATGGCAACTGGGCCAAGAAAGCAATAGGTAAAACTGGAGACGCGACGTCCGCGCGGCCAAGTTGACAAGGCCGGTGACGTAACGTGATCCAAAAATGGCGGCGCAGCGGGAAAGAGCGCCGGCGTCTTGGTGCTTCTTTCCGGACTTATAAACGGCATCGAAGTCATATGCAGTTAATCTGGCGATGCGGCGTGCAAGGCGTCCCGACAAGTTTTTTTGATCGTTGACAACCAACATAGCGTATGATGATCGGTAACAACAGTGAAATGTCGACCGTGCAGGTATGGGTGAAATTTCTGCACCGACCATGGAACAGCCAGGCACTCCTGCTCCGTGATTGTGCGCTTTTTTTTTTTTTGCGCAGAAGTCAAAACGCAGCTTGCATATGCCACGACTTTCACGCGAGAAGCGCGGTTGCGCTGCAGCAGCACGGCGCCAATTCCTTGGCCGCTAGCGTGAGTGTGCAGTAGAGTGGCTACCTTACCGTCGAAATGACAAAGGACGGGTGGGGAGGTGAATGCGCGCTTAAGGTCCTGAAAATCGGCTTCGCACCGATCGCACCACTGGAAGGAACTGGCACTGGCAAGAAATCCATGCAGGGGCGCGGAAATAGTGGCAAAGTGCCGGCCTAAGCAACGGAAGTATGAGGCGAGACCAAGGAAGCTACGCAGTTCTTTTGCACGAAGTGGGCGTGGAACGTTGAGCACTGCGGAAATCTTATCCGGATCAGGTTGAACGCCGTATTTGTTTACAAGATGGCCCCAGAACCTTAATATCTGTGCTAGCGAAGCGGCACTTCTTGGTGTTTAGTTGAAGACCAGCACTTGCAAGACATGTGAGCACTTCGTCGAGACGCTGCAAATGCTCCGGAAAAGTCGAAGAAAAGACGACAATGTCGTCGAGGTAACATAGGCAGGTTTTCAACTTGAGACCACGAAGAAAGCAGTGTCATTCTTTCAAACGTGGCGGGAGCACGTTGAACTCGTAAAGGCCACCAGGAATAGAAAAGGCGGTCTTTGTCAGCTTCGTGCATTGGAATCTGCCAAATACCCGAGCTAAGATCTAGACTGGAGAACTATTCCGCCCCTTGGAAAGAATCAAGTGCGTCATCAATGCACGACATAACCTTAAGGGTGATGTTATTTAGCGCTCGGTATAATCAACACAAAAACATATAGAGCCATATTTCTTCTGTACTAAAACAACGGGTGATGTCCAATAACTTGCAGAGGGGTGCATGATGTTTTTTTAACACGAAAGTTTTTTATGCCGGGTTACGCGATGAACTTCCATTACAGGATGTAACGGATGTGAAGTTCGGCGCCAACGAGGAGGAGGAGGAACAAACTTTTATTTAAACCAGCAGTTTAGTTGGCTGGGCCTAGGCCTCCCACGTGGGGACATCGAGGTCTTGCCTCTTCGCCTCCTCGCAGGCGCCAACGAGTAAAATAAGTTTTAAGGCGAAATATCACGTCACGTACAGCAAAGTTAATTAATCATTCATTAGTGATTGAATTAAGGTGGATGAAGGAGGATTAGGGTGGATTAAGATGGGTTAAGGTGTATGAAGGAGGATTAAGGTGGATTAGGGTGCATTAAGGTGGATTAAGGTGGATGAAGGAGAATTAAGGTGGATTATAATAGATTAAGGTGGATTAAGGTGAATTAATGTGGATTAAAGAGGATTAGGGTGGATTAAGGTGGTGAACCTAGGTCACCTACTCAGAAGTGACCGTGATCACGAGAAGGAAATTTACAGAAGAATAAAATTGGGTCGGAGTGCATACGGCAGGCATTACCAAATCCCGACCGGGAGCTTACCACTGTCGTCGAAGAGAAAAGTGTACAATCATTGCATTCTACCGGTGCTGCCATACGGGTCAGAAAAAGTTAAGAACCGTACAAAGAGCGATGGAACGAAACACACACAACACACACCACACACACACCACACACACACACACACACACACACACACACACACACACACACACACACACACACACACCACACACACACCACACACACACACACACACACACACACACACACACACACACACACACACGCACACACACACACTCACACACACTACACACACCAACACACACACACACACACACACACACACACACACACACCACACACACACACACAACACACACACACACACACACACACACACACACACACACACACACACACACACCACACACACACACACACACACACACACACACACACACACACACACACACACACACACACACACACACACACACACACACACACACCACACACACACACACACCACACACACACACAGGGTCACACAAACTATCATACAGCTTTCTGTTGCTCAATAAGTGCTACATAGAAGTGTTTTTCCGAGTGTGAAAGGAGCCCGCGAATGCAGGAAAAGTGCCTCGAGCGGCCAGTCACGCGGCAATATTGCACAGATAGCACAAGCACAGATATTTTACAGAAAGGGATATATCAGGCGAACGACCCTTGATGCGCAATAGAGAAGCGAAAGGAGGTTGCTTGCGCCTTGATTTATTCATCAAAATTATGGATTTCCAAATTTATTCACTTAGCACATACGTAAGATCTGCCCGACTCTTTGCCAATCCCCGTGACTGGGTACGTGCCAAAGACTCTAAGGTCATCATCATCATCAGCTTGTGCGCGTCTGTTGATGTTAACTCCAACCGATACCGCAAGAAAGAGTGCAAGATTAACTACGCACAGTATTGTGGTAGGTGTTACGTCACTGCCTCGCATTATGGGCGAAACTGCATTTTTTTTTCGTTTGATGCTGTGAAATCGCAATCTAGAATTATATTGCGTGACCAAATATTTTCCAGCTTTTTCGTTTGTTGTTCCAAAGTTAGTTGCTCCTCCTGAGTCGGTATGTCATGTGTTGAGCCAAGAGCAATAACAAACCTTTCGTTTTCGATCGCTTGTTTCTTTTGTTTATTCTTGCGCGTAAATAACTTTCATCAGCTGCTGTGCCACCATAATATACCCCCGTTATGTAATAGCCATGTCATGAGGCCACAACAACAACAACAGAGACAATAACGTCTCGCCGAGAAGAAGCAGAAGAAGATTGTTAGGACGGCTGGTAAGGAAACTGCGCCCAGATCGCCTTTCACATTTCCTTCATCCCGAGCACAGAAAGTGTACGCCAGTCATACAACCACATGGATCGTATCGGTGACGTTTTTCTGCCTCGGCTTTGTCTGATATTAGCGCATTCGTTTATCGTTTCACGGCGACCGCTGCAAACGCGGTTCCTTGTGTACGCCGGTGAAATTTCACACCACAGGGCGCAAGAATCAAAGAGTATAACAACGCTGTTATCCGCTGCTGGACGAACTGACGCCAAAGACACGAGGAGAACACTCCGGAAATACGCTCCATGTCGTTGGCGCCTGATGGAGTGCGTCTTCAACGGATATCTATTGCATACATGCCAGATTACCCAAATTTCTCGTAAAGTTTGCGAATTTGGGCACATTTTACGATTTTAAGAGACTAGCGTCAAGTTTCACGAAACATTACTTCTGTTTGCGAAAATGTACCGCACGTTGCAAGTTTTTGATTTCGAAAGGATTCAAGACGGCTACTTGCTTCGAGCAAGTTTTTACAAACAAGTTCTGAAGCAGGTGAAATTGGCAACAGCTAAGTCGCCGAAAAAGTCACTGTGATCTAGAAACAGTTTGTTGCTTGTCAGTGTTTCCTGTTCCAAATTTGCTGCATGCTTCGTGCGCTGCGCCTAAAGCTAATTAAATGCTAAAGCTAAGAAGACGTGCGCTCAGGCCAAGTAAAAAAAAAAAAAAAAAATGCGCACCACCTTCCCTCTTCCTTAGCTCAACTTTATGTGTTAATTATCCTGCGCTGCATTTCAATTTGCAGTTTTACCAAACTGGTCAAATCTCGATCGGAGCAGTCTTGAGAAAGTTTCACCATAATAAAGCTGGTGAATTTCACCAAGGTTTCCACAACCTTTACACGTTGTTGCCGTGGTGCGCTTTATCGACATTTTTACTCATCGCTGTGCGAACATTACAGCACATTCCACCGGGCACGTGACATCTGTCACAATATTTTTGAACAAGGTGAGATCATTTGTTTCCACAGTTGGCAGGCTGGCAAGAAGCGAGGAAATGGCCTCGACCAAGGAGCAAGTATCGCCAAGGTTTTCTTCTCGCAGCATCTCAATAGCTTTTTTTTTTCTTGGGGGGGGGGGGGGGGGGGGGGGAGGGGCAAAGTGTACAGGATTGTAGGGCAGAAAGTGAGAAAACGTTGCTCAAGGCAACTTCAGTAGCCCCAAACTTCCAGACATTGCCCTGCAGCAGGGTGGAAAACATGTTGCAAGCATATTTGCGAGAATCGTCAACAGCACTGGCAAAGAAATAGTAAATACATTAGACCATGCTGTGTATACGTATAAAAGGAGAGAATATAACGTCACATAGCTTAATACACACAGCACAGTATAAAAGAAGGGAACTGCATGCAACAGTAATAAGGATGCGATAGGCACTACGCTAAATGCCATTGAAAAAACGAGCACGTTTAGCCCATTTTAAACTGTCACAGTCGAGAAATTTAAATATACAAACTGGATCTGGAACATGTAACTAAATGAATTTGGTTGATGACCAGAGCATTCAGCAACATTGGCAATGTGTGGCGCATCATCTGCATACCATAGCTTGCACGTAATTTTGGTACATACCAATGCTCCGTATTCCGAGTGTGTTAAACGGCCATGTTCTTTCTTAGATTGGCAATTGAGGTAACGAATGGCAGGTTATTTTTAACTTCCTTTTTGTAATATGTTTCAAGCGATAGTTAAGCGAGGCTTTTATTTGAAGTGTGCTGAGCTCACGGAACAAAGGATCTGAATGAAAGGGGGGAAGTGTGTTACATATTGCACGAATATCTTTTAGGGCGCAGCTCTTGGGTGCCCTTTCCAGCGGCGAGCGTCGGCGTCGGCGTAAACGAGCCAACGAGCGCAGCGAAAGATAAAAGCGAACGCGCAGCGCAACGGGGGATGAAGTACGCGAGGAGGAAAGTGGAGGAGGAGGGTATGGCGAAAGGGTGAGAAGAAAAGAGCAGTGCGGTGACGATGGCTACGAGATGGCGCCAGAGTAGCGCGCATCGTCTGGGAGATTTGTCGGCGGCGGCTGCTGCTGCGAAGCGCGCCCACGCGTCACCCACGCGCTGCCTCTCGCGATCTCCCGATTAGCGAGGCAGTCGCGTCTCACTTAGCTCCGTTTGCAACTTGCCGCATTGTCCGCGCCGGCCAACATATCGCGAAATGAAAACACGTATAGAGCTGCACTCAAATTCCGCTTCAGGGAGTATCGTAATCGTCGCGGTGAATTACTTTTCTGCAAGACAAGCAAGTTGTTAATGATTACTTGTGCAGCTACTTGTTAGTTGCTTGTATATTTGGGCCTCTACCTAGTGGAACACACCAATTCTGCGCCTATTGGCAAAATAATATTCACATACCCAATGACACGCACCCATGGAGTTGCGCATGTGCAGTGGCTCTCACATTCGCTGTACGGGCAGATACTTATACAGCGGCAAATATCCAGTGGATCAAGTCGGGTAACCGCCAGGACAGCAGCAGTCAACGCACGCTGCGTGGGAATAAAGATCAAGGAAAGCTTCGCTTTAAGATGTCACCTAGCATCTACGCCAGTCTTCTCGGTGACGCCGTCGTTCCTTCCACGTGCAGGGAGCAACATCGGGAGCCGTGGGTTGCGCGGTGGCTGCCGGCGGTGGGGCGGCGCCACTACGGGCTGTTCCTCGCCGTCGTGTCGGTGACGTCACTGGCCTCGGCGACGCTCCTCGCTTTCGCCACCATGACGCACCAGGAAGGTGAGTTCCCGCGTGGACTGCCCAGCACCTGGGGGCGCTCAGAAAAACTGAGCAAGTGTTACACGTTTGTACAACGTGAAGGCAAAAGCCTGCCAGCTGTGGAAGACGACGACGACGATCGCGCGAGCAGTGGCACGATCGCGGCATTGTTACCACGTGACGTGTGCAATCAGGCACGCACTAAGCACACCTTTAGTAAGCCAGAACCGTGGAGCAACTGTGGCTTCAGCAATAAAAAAAAAAAAAAAAAGCAACCGTGGCTTCAGGGAAGCGTGCTCGTCTTCCACCGCGGGGGCCCGGGTTCGTTTCCCACCCGGACCGAAATTTACCAAATCTTCTTTTCAGAGTCACTAATTTACTTTGTTTATATGAACCACTCTGACAAATGTGACGTCCGTCCGAGCATTTTAGAGTTGTTTTACTTTTTGCGGCGTCGGCTATTCTTCATCACGGTGCAGTTTCGCCAAAGTCACCGCAAGGTCACCGCCAACATAGACACCTAAGGCTTTTGCCTTATTAAAGTCAATTACCTGGGTTTCCTCAGCTTCCACACAGAGCATGCTATATATAGGCTCCGTACAGTCGAGTTTGCGGCTGCTCTGGCGCCATCTGGCGCAGCGACGCAACAGTGTTGGGAAGTGGGCGCCGCAGCTCGGCCGGCTCGATGAGTGTTCTTTCCCGCGCGCTACATTTAGTCTCGGCCACGGTTGAAGCCGTTTTGCTTTGTTCACCAGCCTCCTTATTTTTTTATATGTCTTGCGACGGTGCAATGGCATGCGCTTCATCGGCAAGCGTCGGAGGTGAAAAAAAAAAGGCAAGTGGAACCGGTGATACTGCTGCGTAAAGGGCTGTCACAACCACGAAGGCCAGCCCGGGATAAAGTTGTACAGGTTTCCTGGCAAATCTTATGAGATTGAACGGCGAAAGAAATGGGTCGCAGCTGTGAGGAGAGTAAAGTAAGTCAGCTTCTTTGATATTTGTGACAAGGTTTTGTTCTGTAAAGCGTGCTACACATGTGCGTTTCACAGCTCGTTGTGCGACGCCAGCGGCCATGGCCAGCTGCTGAACATTTAAAAGAAATTTGTCACGACTTTGCTGATTTGACGACTGCTTGCCGTTGTCTTAGCATTCGGTATGATCAGCATAGCACTGGCATGTGCGATGAGCAATATTTTATGCCAAGGAAGCCTATTTTGAGCTGGCGAGCACTAACTCGACGATCCTCGTTTCGGCCGCTGGCGCTTGAGAGGCGCGGTTTCACATGGTGCGATTTTTCTTGTGATATACATTTGCGATGTATCATTGTAAAAGCAAAGCGCGTATGCAAGGAAAGGAATTCGCATGCGATATCGTATCTCGTGAAAAGGGCCTAATGAGCCTCGATCATTGTACATGATGAAGAATGAACATTCGCGTCATGTAAATAAAGATCGCCTAGTTAATAAATCTCGTTTATCAGCGCAGCAGGTGGCTCCGACTGGGTCCCAAACGAGTCAACGAGGATAGCATGGTCACTGCCACACGATCCAACAATCCGAATCGTTTAGCTCACTCGACATGACTGTGCTGACGACAGCCTACGAGTGAGCGTGTAGCTGCACGCGGTCCAGATCGAGCTGTATGACAATCTAAAGTAACAGTGTGACAGGGGCATCAAATGATAGGCCGCGGCGTACAACGCGCCGGAGCGAAATGAGGCATGCATTGCCAACAGTGAGGCGTCGATTAAAAATCGGTTTCAGGGTGTCACGTTTTCAGGGTGCCAGTTAGTGACTTCAATTTTAGTATAACAGTAAGCTTTACTCACGTGAAGGATGACGTCGTATACTTGCTTTCCCTGTTGCGAATGGCACTTCGCGTGAACGTCCACGCCGTCTTTCACACAAGCAACATGCGAAGTAGCGTAGAGCTTGTCTCCGCTGGTTAACGCTGCACCGTGAAAGTAATCGTCTATTCCTTTAATAGGCCTGAACCCCGCAAAAACTATTTGTGCCATCACAGAGGGCCACGCTTGTACTTTCACGTACACACACGCACAAAAAAAGAAAGCGGATCGCGGATATACTGTGCGGCTTTCGGAGGCGTGTATACGTAGTTCCGAAATCTCGCTGTCTTCCCCCCTTCCCAGGTTCGCGCCGCCCGCCACATGCGACGCTGAGCATCGCGCCACCGCTGCTGCGCAGCAGCGCCGCCTGTTCACTGTACTGGCAAACGCCAGTTAGAAAGCGCAGCGGCTCCAGCGCAGTGTCAGACGGCGACTCCACAGCGAGCGCGCGCCGGCGCCAGTGCGTCTACCACGGCGACGACGTCACTCCTCTGGAATGCGCAGACCGGCGGCGGTGAGTCGCGCGCGGCGGCGGCGGAGTGCGCGAGAGGTGCCGGCTCCGGTGGCTCCGGTGCGCAAGCCGTGTGACATCACTGATCCTTGCGCATGCGCAGCACGGCCCTTGATGTGCCGCGCGAAACGGGCTTGGCTAGGCCAGTGTAGCTAACGCTACAAAAAAGCTCCGTCGCATGCCCCCGCGCGAGGGACACGTGTAAATGCAGAGCATAGTGGGGCTCCGTGGTGTTGGTGTTGTTGGTGTGGTGGTGATGGTGTGGTGGTGGTGGTCTGGGTTGAGAGAGAAGAGAGAATCGTAAGTAGGTAACGTAAAGTTATTATTTTATTGGCATCACTGAGATTCTTATTATTATATTATAATATATTATTATTGCTTCTCTGTTGTTCTCTTCTTCTTTCTTCTTCTCTTCAGAGGTTGCGTCGACGAGGGTGATGCCTCCGGTTACGTCCGTCCCTCTCTGCGGGGCGTCTGGGGAGCGTGGTCGTTGAGATGGTGTCGACGAAGGGGATGCCTCCGGATACGTCCGTCCCTCTCTGCGGGGCATCTGGGGAGCGTGGTCGTTGAGATGGTGAGTGGTGAGTGAGTGGCGAGTGTTGATTTAGCGCACGACGAGCACGACCGCCTTGTGGTGGCTAAAGTGGACGGTGAGAGGGTCCGTGAGTAGGGGCTGGACGCACAAGGATGAGGAGGAGGACGCAAAGACGAGGTCTATGCAGGACCCGTGGACGGTGGTCGGCTGCCTGCTGTTGACGGGGTTGTGGTCATACACGCAGTCGAGACCGTAACGGTCGCGCACGTGCCTGACGATCAAGTCGTCTGCGAACGTGGACGTTGAAGTCGCCGACGAGGACTATGGGTCGTCGTTGTCTTTGCGTTTCTGGTTGCCGTCGTTGCTGGCGTCGATGGTCGTTCATGGCCAGTTCGAGGAACTCTGGAACGGCGTCTCGGTTGAGTTTCGGCGAGAGGTAGAAGGTGATTACGGTGATCTCGCCGTCGTCTTGGCCGTGGCCGCGACGGTAGGCGTCGTCGCACCCGGCGGTGAAACCGGCGTATTCGCCGCGCGTGTCGGCGTAACTCCAGCTGTGACGGACCATCCCTCCTCGCCTCTGCACGTTTCGGTAGTAGACGTCGACGCCACCGGCACGGCTACGCGCGTCCACGGCGTGCGCGCGAACCACCGGCGCGAATCCTTGTTCTCCTATCGCGCCTTCTCCTCGTGCTCCTTGTCCTCCTTCTGGTTTGTTGTTGTTCCACGTCTCCGTGAGACACAGCACGTCGACCTCTTGCAGGACTGGGTTCCTTGCAACGTCGAGCGCGTGCGCCCGTAGAGACCGAACGTTCAGCAACACTAGCGTAAACGCGTATCGTCGCCGTTCTCGTTGTTCTCTTCGCAGGGCGTCGAGGTATCGGCCAGTTACGGTCTGCAGTCTGTGATTTTCCAGCCTTCGAAACTCGTCCGTCATGGCCCTGTCGGTGTTGTCCTCGCGGTGGTAGAACGAGTGGTCGCCGAGGGCGTTGGTCAGGTAGAGGCCGCCGAGATGGGTGCAACGCGAGAGAGCCACGTAGACGAGCTTCTGAGGGTGGGTTCGCGAGTACTCGTAGACGACCGAGGCGTACGTGGCACCCTGCGACTTGTGAACGGTGATGGCGCTGGCTTGGACGATCCGGAACTGGGTTCGCTTGCAGGCTATTCCGGCCTTGCGGTCGATGGTGAAGGCCAGGGAATGCGTCTCTATGGGAATCCAGTCGGAGTTGCGGGCGACGGCGGCGTATCCGTCGGCGGGTTATATACCCGCTTTATATTCCTAGCGCGCGCGTTAGAGGGAGAGGGGGTGGAGAGAGGGCGCGCTATCACGCCAGCACCTGCTGTTGCTACGGTGCTTGCAGTGCCGGAGCGCGACTCAACTACGACGCTTCGCGCGCTGCACATGTGCTGCAAGCGTGATGCGGGAGAGGAGGAGTGGGGTAGAGGGCGCACCTGTGATCGAGCTGTTGCAGACGGACGGCGCACGCTACATGTGAGTTAAAGAAATGCTCTGCATTTAAAAAAGTTGCAGTGGCTTAGCTCGGCTATGCCAGGATATACGTAGCGTTAGCAAAGGTTCAGCTGATTATTCTTAGCTTTCCTGGTTGCCTAGATTGTCAAGGATTAGCTTGATTGTCATGCTTACTGCTGCTCCAATGACACACACGCGGTATACGTATTATGTGGCACATGTATTCATTCCTCCTACGCTCAACCGCTAATTGCCAGACAACTACTTCGGGATCCGATGAGTCAAGCTTCTCCGTTCTTCTGCGCTGTTGAGCAGCATATGCGCTCTCCTTCTCCATGGCTATACCACACTGGCAAACGCCAGTCAGAAGCGCAGCGGCTCCAGCGCAGTGTCAGACGGCGACTGCACAGCGAGCGAACGCGCGCCGGCGCCAGTGCGTCTACCACGGCTACGACGTCACTCCTCTGGAATGCGCAGACCGGCGACGGTGAGTCGCGCGCGGCGGCGGCGGAGTGCGCGAGAGGTGCCGGCTCCGGTGGCTCCGGTGATGCGCAAGCCGTGTGACATCACTGATCCTTGCGCATGCGCAGCACGGCTCTTGATGTGCCACGCGAAACGGGCTTGGTAGGCCAGTGTAGCTAACGCTACAAAAACCAGTGGGTTCCCGGCGTTACCGGGATTTTAGCTCGGTACCTTCCGCATACGAGGAGGATGCTCTACCGCGAAGCCACCGCTGCGGTATCTCATTTTCCAGCGTATCTTTGGCCGAACCAGTGCTATCAATTCATCCGCGTTACCATGTGCCATTCAGCATTCGAATAATCCTACCAAACGACATAGTTGACATTTTGACCCTGTATCCTTCACAGCACGCTTATGTACATTATTTCGATAATTCGTCACGACCACGCTTACTGCGTACCAATCACGCTTGCGAAATTCGGTGAGAAGACGACGAAGTGTTTCTCCTGTGGAACGCTGTTCTTTCTGTCTCCTGAGTTTTTGTGGTTTTTTGTGTAATCCGGGGGACATCGCTCTCCTGCGGGCGGCGATGGATCCCGACCCCGTTGTACGTAGTCCGGACATGGAATTGCCTTCGACGTCGGCCTGAAGCAAGCGGAACAGCCGAGATGATGACACCGCGAGTGACAGCACTGAACTGTATACGGCGAGTAGCGATGACAGCGAGGACGGCTTTGTCCCTACGGCGAAACGCAAGGCGAAGAGGAGAATCCTCGGTGGGTCTTCGCCGGGAAGTACGTCAGACTTGAGGGAAGCCCGACGCATTCAGTAGAAAATTCAGCGTGAGATGAACAAACTTCAGGACCGACGATGGAAGAGCTTCTGCGATTCCCTGGATCTTCGCAAGCTGTTATCCCCCGTGTGGAGAACTCTTCAGGGTCTTCAATCACTTCCACAACAACGTCGTCCCTTCACAGCACTCGCTGTACATCAAAGTCGACCAGAGCTTGAAGTCGCTGGTGATTTTTGTGCAAAGGTTACTGGTGACATCGTTCCACTGATGGACCTCTCGCTACATGACGTCCCTGTCACGAGAGATCAAAGTATGGAAGTGCCTTTTACTATGGAAGAAATGCAAGCGGCTTTGGCTATGTGCAGGCGGTCATCATCACCCGGTCCCGATGGGGTGACCTACGCTGCCTTAAGACACTTGGGTTCAACAGCGCAATGCTGTTTGCTGGATATCTTCAATAAGTCTTGGCATGACGGCATAGTCCTCGACGAGTGGAAGTGCAGCCGATTGGTGCCTCTACTGAAGCCTGGAAAGTCTCCGCTGGACCTTACATCGTACCGACCGATTGCACTTGCGAGTTGCATCGGTAAGGTCATGGAGAGGATGTTGCTGACACGTCTGGAGTGGTACCTTGAATACTATAACATCTACCCTGATGCTATGGCTGGTTTTCCACGTGGACGGTCTTCAATAGACAACGTCATTGATCTTGTCACCTCCGTGCAGCAACAAAAAGCTATGAAGCGAATCTCTCTGGCACTCTTCTTAGACGTAAAAGGTGCCTACGACAACGTAACCCACGAAGTCATTATCCAAGCTCTTGAGGCTGCAGAACTTGGAGGCCACGTTTTTAGATGGATTAGGAGCTATCTCTCAAGGAGATCAGTGTTTGTTCTTACAGAAGGTGGCCCGACAGAGATATATTTCCAGTCGTGGTGTCCCACAAGGCGGAGTGTTGAGTCCGACTCTTTTCAACCTCGTTCTAGTGGGGCTTACCAAAACGCTACCACAGACCGCCAATGTCTCGCTCTACGCAGATGATATTTGCATCTGGGCGCCCGGCGTGACACGGCCACAAGTGCGCGCTAGAATACAGAAAGCAGCAACCCGGACCGTGGCATACCTTCGCCGACAAGGTCTGACCATATGTACGGGAAAATGTGCACTAGTGGCATTTACACGAAAACCGATGTATTTCTACCCGGTGCGCATCGAGGGCCACTCAATTGCATATAAGAAAACTCACAGGTTTTTAGGCGTTTTTGTGGATCGAGACCTCACCTGGAGTCCCAATGTCTCCTACATGAAGAAAGAACTGATTTGTATTCAGAATATGTTTAAGTTCATAGCTGGAAAATCGTGGGGACCATCCGTGCGCTCTATGTTACAGCTATACATGGCACTATTTTTTGGATTTCTTCGCTACAGTCTTGCAGTCTTGTCGAACACATGCAAGACTAATCTCCTTGCACTACAGAGCGTACAAGCCCAAGCACTTCGGACATGTCTTGGCCTCCCGAAATGTTCTTCTAGAGCTGCGACGATTGTCATTGCACAGGAGCATCCGATCACCACCCATATCGTCTCAGAGACGCTAAGAGCGCACATACGACACCTTTCACGACTACCATCCCACCATTTAGCCAGTTTGCCAGCGCAACGACCACAGGCTACATACTGTAGTATTGTGACGAGACAACACGAGTCGATACCTTCTGGCTTCAAGCCTGAAAAACGCCCAACATCGGCATTGTGGTGTCTCCGGCAAATTCGCGTGTGCCTCATTTCGTGGGATTGCTAAGAAATCAGACCTGTCACCCTTAGCCCTGAAGCAGTTGTCCCTGCTTTGCCTACACGAGTCTTATCTTGATCGAATACATATTTACACGGACGGTTCCACTAATTCCAACAGTTCAACCGGAGCAGTGGTTGTTCCATCGGACGCCATCTATTTGCAATTTAAGTACTCTCACAACACCACGTCGACAGCAGCAGAACTTGCGGCTCTTCAAGGTGCAATCCATTACGTGCTCCAGCAACCACCAAATCGCTGGGCCATTTTCTGCGATTCGAAAGCAGCCCTACAAACTCTGCAGTTTGGCCTACGTCACGGGTTACACGAACAGCTAGTGTACGAAATAAGACGAGCTCATCACCACGCAATTGAGAAAGGACACGACATCGTATTTCAGTGGTTGCCGAGCCACTGTGGAATTGTTGGCAACGACAGCGCCGATGAAGCTGCTCGCTCGGCTCATCAAAAACATCAGCGAGTGCATATACCACTCTCAAGAACGGACGCTGCGCGGCAACTTCAATCACTTGCTCGCCACATCACACTTCAAGGATGGGATTCACCAGGTTTCAGCAACTCACGCTTGCATTCTCTCGACCCTAAATTGCGACTTCGCCTGTCACCTGGACTCTCCCGTGGAGAAGCAACTTTACTGTGTCGCGTGTGGTTGGGCGTCGCATTTACAAATTCCTATTCATTCCTAATAGGAATGGCTAACAGTGAGGCATGCAATTTGTGCGGCTGGGGTGAGACGCTAGAGCACCTTCTGTGTCATTGCCCAGCTTTTGACGCTCAACGATGGATTCTTCAAACTCAACTCAGCATGTTAGATAGCAGAGTGCTGTCAAGGGAAAAGATTCTGGGACGATGGCCTACGCATTCCTGCATGCGAAAGGCCACAAAAGCTCTTCTTCAGTTCTTGAAGGAGACTGGACTATATGAGCGCTTGTGACAGTGGACCTTCCTCTGCGACTGACTGTGTGAATAACTGACTCTTTATGTGTTTTTTTCGTATTCTCGCTCCTTATCTATTCTTCCCCTTTCCCTCTCCCCAAGCGTAGGGTAGCCAACCGGGCACGTCCTTGGTTAACCTCCCTACCTTTCTTTTCTCGTTTCTCTCTCTCTCTCTTGCGAAATTCCATAGTTATTTCTTTGTTTGTTGTGGATTGGCTTAACATTCTTAGAGACTAGTTTCATCTTCACCAGCTATGATTTGTATAATTTCTTGTACTCCAACTTTGCTAATTCACACAGTCGTTTTGTTTCATTTATCGCGGTATTTATATTGTTAGATATTTGTTATTTCATGTTTACCCGATAAGAATGTATAATTTTTATACTCCTTTGTTTTTGCTAATTCTCTGTGCTGCGCCAATTTTCGCTAATTTTCTATTTTGATATGTCGTCGCGTGGAAGGGTTGTGCCTTATACTGCACTATTTCGCAGCTATGGACTAAGCTTCTACGGCTGCAGTGATAGAATGGTTTTCAGTGCAGCTTGGAATTGTTCCTTGTATGTGCCTCAAGAAATAGCCTACAAAATCTTTCTAATTCGATGCACAAAATAACACAAGAATCATCGCGAACAAGAAACTTATAACTTAGCAGACTAGGATCTTGAATACGCAGACGTATTGTTGAAAAACATTTTGGCTGTGCAATTTATACTCACGACGTCAAATAAACATTGCAGACAAATTCAGGGATTCAGATTAGTAATTTTCTTAACTCTAAATACATTATTTCACCAAAATCGGCTTCGCAATGGCTTTGCTATGCAAGCTTCTGTTACTGGCGCATACGTTAGTTTTTTGCACACGCAGATCAGTTGACGGGCAGGAAAATGCATACACAGCTTCACACAGCCATACTACAGCCATACAGTTTCACTAGCCATACACAGCTTCGCTATAAAAAATTTAGGCCAAATTCATCTCACTATAGTGGGCGACGGTAATGCGTTAGCAATAAAACAATATATAGACACAACGTATTGCCCCCGTCGAAACGAGTCATGTATGACGCGTGCACTGGAGCGGGCTTCGTCAGAAAAGTTCAGCCACTTTTTCTTACTGGATGGCTATCTGTGGTACTATCCATCGAACAAGAGAGGAATATCGGCTACGCACAATAAAATATATGAAAAGAAAAATAACATTTATTTGTCTTTTGGAAGATCACAGTCATTGAACTTGGTTGTCGGCAGTGCGTTCCACACGTATCAAATAGGAACTTCTAATTGGCTCGCGTTTCATATTTGGAAGAGCCATAAACAAGTAGAAATACCGCGGTAACACATGAGCACATATCACCTGTAGGATGCAGATGCGAATGACAAGAGAACATGGATTGCATTCGTGTGTTTGCTTCGTAGGCGGAATTTCGGTTTACAAGCAGCCACTGAACACTTTTACCGGATGTTGACACACTGTGTCGCCGTACCATTTTTTGGCACGATGTGTTTTCTATTCGAATGCAGAGTTTCTAGTTATTCTTCTAATCAGCAGCCAACTTTTCAATGATCATGACGCCACAGATTGTTTATAGCAATATTTTCAAATGCCCCTGTCTTGCGCCAGCTGACTTTAATTTCTGCAAGTTTTCTAATATCTTCTCGCAAGCGAAGTCCTTGCAGTCGACATTTGCGCACTAGCAAATATAATGAACCATCGGATATCCGCCGTGGGCAATACATGTCGTGTTAAGCAAAAGCTTGAATTCATCTGTTTCCGTATAAAATACACTCTGTAACAGTGAGTGATAAATTGTTAAATCGATGTTATTTTACTGTTAAACTAGCGAAGCGTATCGTCGCCGCTTTTTCGTGAGCATGTTTTTCTCAACTTCAAATTGTTTAGGAAACGCACCCGATATTTATATAAATTGGCATATATCGCTATCCATTCGGTGTTACGATAAACAATCCATATTTTGTCCATAGGAATATTCTAAGAAGTCCTTGTTTATCACAAATTTCAAAAGTATATGTAGAGTAGAAAGCGCTTCCTTGCTTGTTTGGAAAATCACTTGCCCTATTCTTACGCCAGTGAGAACGCAAACGTTATATTCGAAAACAGTAAGCACGAGAACATCCATTCCAGATAAAGACATGTTTGTGTTATATGTTCTGGTATGCTACAAAACATCAGCTTCACGACGCAGAGTTCTTGCGTGAGCAGTAACTTTCACGAATATGTCAGCACAATGTGTTTATTTGCCGGCAGTCCTGCCAGGCATCTAACGCTGCGAGACAACTACGCATTGCCATAATAATATGTGAGAAATAGGGGTGCGTCACAATTCCGCGAAGTAGCAGGCAAATATCGTTTGTTATGGCTTGTTTGCTTTTTGCATCCGCATGATGGTCGAAATTTTCGCAAAATGGAGCGAAACGTTTTTTTTTTTTCAGGAGCGACAGCTATATGAGAAAAAATGTTTGTTTCTTCTGCGGTCCAACTCCGACCTCCGCGGTAACACCTGCGAATAATGCATAGAAGAACAATATATGCATCCGAAGTAAACAAGTTAAAACCGCTTTTGACGTCATGCTGGCGCTCTGCTCGTGCATTCCGGATATTTCTTCTTCAATGACCCATGCACAGGAATTAGTACTCGTATGATATTTACTATGCCTTCGTTTAATTTTCACTGGAGAGCTATTGTTTCCCTAGTGCCCACCAACAATTGTTGACACTAGCGTATAAGCTTTTCCGCATGATGATGTAGCTTATTCAGCCGCCAGGAACACCGAGGCGCAGTAGGGAAATATTGAACTTTGTCGAATGAAGCTGAACACGCTGCCTTTTTTCGAAGGTCGCCTCTAGAGGCCACAAGAGTTACGACGTTTTTTTCTTTCAGAAGCTGTTCTCATGTAGAGTGTAGTTCAATTGCATTGTCCTTCACACTGTACATATCAGCGGACAATCCCTGTCATGCAATACATACGCACAATAAAAATAAACTTGGAAGCGCATGGAAGACATGACAGACAGAGTCGTCACTGTCGTCTGCCTGCGTTTCCAAGTCTCTTATTTATGAAATACAAACCAGCCCAATTCCATGTATTGCTTAACCTAGTGGTCCTTTATTGAAGACAGAAAGAAAGAAAGAAAGAAAGAAAGAAGGCATAGATTAGACAGGTGTAATACGCAATCCCCGACCCGACAGTTATGAGCTTTCTCTCGGGGCAATATTTTCTCACGTTTCAGCAACAGTTCCCACAAGTGGAGGACTATATGTCGTAAACTTCAGTCGATTTCTTGCGATGCATACTATATATGGAACCAACAACGTCCCGGAACTGACGGGTGATTGAAGGCACACTGAAGGTCGTGGTAATCTATAACTTCTTTTTTTTGTTATCTTCTCTATTTTCTCAACCTAACCCGGGGGAGGATAGCTGCATTTTATTCCGGGGCCCATTGTGGTTTATGACCTGGCGAACTTCCATCACGTTAGTGCTCACACGATAATGAGTAATTATGGCGCACGATGGCGTGCATCCATATTAGAAAAAGGGAAAGAAAAAAATTCTGCGCTCGTGTAGTGCAAACCCTGTTAAATTCCAGCGTCGATTGTAGCGCCAATCCTGGTCAAATTCTGCGCTTGCGTAGTTAAAACCCAGCTCTAACGATGCTACACGAACGTGAAATCTGGGGAAGTGCAAAGCAGTGATGCGCCGGTGTTTTCTTTGTGTTATTCTTGTGTTATTCCACAAATGGCGAGGAATCGAATGCTTGTGGGGAGGTGGCGCCCTCTCTTGCAATGTGGTTGTAACAGACAGGTGTGTCGGAAACGGTTCTCACGTGTTTCCGCTAACACTCGCATATCCCTGGGCTTAACAGCATATCCAAATGCGGGTATGCCGCACACGTGATTTTATTATCGTTAATCGTGAGGTAACTCACGAGCATGTGATGTTATTTAAGTCGTGACCTAACAGTCGTGTTAACCATGCATTCGTACCCTCCTTGCCAATTTTGGCATATAACAAGTGAACGCGACGCGAGTTATCTGCAGATATTGTTTTTGTACGTGACCGCGAAGACGTGACATCTCATTAGATGTTGACTGCCCGGGCCCACAAAGTACTTCTCGCTTAAAAAACTAAAACGTGCCATTCGACAGTGATAAAAAATTGTCCCTAATTTTGATCGGATCTTAAGCGGAATCAAACCCACGTCAAAATGATTCCTCAAACGCCGAATACCTATGTATTAGCCGGCTGTGCCACAAATGCAGTGGATATGTGCCGCTTTGCAATGAACCTCTCACCATCTTGGGTGACTGAGTTTGTTCTACTGAGGAACCGAGAGAACCATAGTTAGTATGCGCATGCACCGGTGCCTGACGCTCCTCTTCTCTAAGACCACGCGCAGACTTCTCTGTAGAGCTACTAGATGGCGCAACGGGTTGTGAAACAAAAGTGAGCGAGGAACACGGTTGCTGCATGACCCATTTCTGAGCGTTCCCACTCACCGGCGCGCCATGCACATTGGAGGCTACGAGCAGGCTTCGCGGTGGCGGTGCTTGATGGCGCGGAATGTTCTTAGGGAAGCGGGAAAAGGAACAGCACTGCAGTACACGCCTCATACATGTGTTACATTGAATGTGTCACTACGCTGCGTAATGATATTGATACAATGCTAAAAGTATTGCCGTCGACAATCAACGCGAGATGGGTTCTGTCATGTTTTAATTTGTTAGCATTCTTAGAATATTTCACGAACAGTCCAGGGGCCATCTATCTATCTATCTATAAATATATCCATCTATCAATATATTCATCTATCAATATATCCATCTATCAATATATCCATCTATCCGTCCATCTGTATTTATGTCTGCCTGTACGTCTGTCTGTCTGTCGGTCGGTCGGTCTGTGTGTGTGTGTGTGTGTGTAAGCGTGTGTCTGTCTGCCTGTCTGTCTGTGTGTCGAGCTAACCACTTGTTCTCCTTACTGGGTGACTGAATGGTCTGTAGTCCAATGGTCAGATCATCGGGCTGCTGTGCTGAGGATTCTCTGTTCCATCGTTTATTGCGCGCTCCTTAACTTCTCGAGCTACTAAATTTATGGCTCATGTTAGCACAGGCAGAATCCAATGACGGTACACTTTTCTCTTCAACGACAGTGGTAAGCTCCCAATCAGGACCTTTGATGCAGGCCGTATGCACTCCAACCGATTTTTATTGTTTTATAAATATCATTCTCAGGATCAGGGTCTCAGTATTAGGGTCTCGGGGATCAGTATTTTGACCTAGATAAACATACTCCTGCAACGGCTCTAGAGGCTGACTGGCGATCATGAATTTTTGTTCCCTTGCCAGGCTATTGAACAATATTGTGTAAAGAACCTTGTCGCTAAACGACGGATAATACGATACTTATATCGAAATAGTGTCTTCTAGATGGCTCGGCGTTTGATATATTAAGGCGGCATAAACAAGTAATTATTTGCAGAACACATAATTAAACGAGCATCAAATTGGGTTGGAGTGCAAACGGCAGGCATTGCCAAATCATGAATGGGAGCTTACCACTGTCATTGAAAAGAAAAGTGTACAATCACTGCATTCTACCGGTAGTAACATATGAGGCAGAAACTTGCAGGTTAACAAAGAAGCTCGTAACAAGTTAAAGACCATAGAAAGCGATTGAACAGAAAATGATAGGCCTAACGTTAAGAGACAGGAAGAGAGCGGTGTGGATCAGAGAACAAACAGGGATAGCTGATATTCTAGTTGACATTAAGCGGAAGAAATGGAGCTCGGCAGGCCATGTAATCCGTAGGATGTGTAACCGTTGGACCATTAGAGTTACAGAATAGATACCGAGAGAAGGGAAGCGCAGTCGAGGATGGCAGATAACTAGGGGGGGGGGGGGTGCTGAAGTTTTGAAATTTGCAGGCGCTAGTTGGAATCGTCCAGCGCAAGACAGGGGTGAGTGGAGATCACAGGGAGAGGCCTTCGTCCTGCAGTGGACATGAATAGGCTGATGATGATGAAACAAGAACAATAGTCGCGCTCACCCATGACAGCATGCCGACTATGAGATGTGGAGGAGAATGATAAGATAGCTTGATTGCATTCGTTTGCTGGCGTCGTGGGCGGAATTTCTATTTAACAGCAACCAATAGCCACTTTTACCGAATGGTGACACACTGTCATCGCTTACCAAATTTTGACACGAGGTGTTTGCTGTGTGCAAGGAATGAGATTCTATTTATTATTGCAATCTTAAGCCACTTGTCAATGCTCATGACGCTACACTTTGTCTCTTGTGATTTATTTGTACCAGGATAGCCCAGAATCTGGAGGACACGACGGATTTTGGCGCACCTACAACAAGCTAGTTAAGATATTTCGTGGCCTCGCATAAAGGAATAAGTTAATCAGTACGTTTGTTCATGCCATATCTGTAAAGCCCACAAACTGAAATATAAGCAGCCTACGGACGCCGTGATAATATCTTGCCACTCGAGCAGGCCTTTTGAAGTTATACACCTGCATTTTTCCGAACTGAATAAGAAACGAGAAGGAGTCAGAAAGACGCAAAGGCGCATCATGGCCTTTGTCGCTTTTGCGCCATTAAACCTGAAATAACTAACTAACTTGTCTATATTTCCAAGTACCGATGTCTTGTGAGTCAGTATAAGCCTTTGGATAGAAGATGAAGAGGCGGATGAAGTTAAATAAATGAAGATGAAGTTAAAATAAAATGGAGATAAGATAGACGCCAGTTCCAAAGTAAAGCTTTAATTTTGTTGTGTCCTTTTAACCAAGAACGCTACATTATTTTGGCGCAGCCGACAGTGCAGTTTTTCTTGAGGAGACCTCCGTAGAGATGAACCAGCGGTAGAACTACCTCGTGAGCTTGACTCAGGAGAACTCGTGAACCTGGTTTTGGAGAAGGCTTCCATTGACACTGCTGAACTATACGTCCGAACGGTGCTGTGAAAGTGAACTTGCGTCTGGCAGCTTTCAACGAGTTAGTTCTTCAACCCATTCGTCAAAAGGACTCTGCATCACAGTCTACGACGGATGAGGGGAGCGTCGTTTGAAAGCTCTTTAGATACAGCAGGAACAGATTGTGCAGCAGAACCAACTGGTGACATTGCTTATTAGGTCGCTAAACGCTGAGAAGCCGGTGAATGAATTTGTAGAACCCGATGCGTTTGACGGCCTGTCTTGAAGCCCAGAAAGTTGGCTTCAATGCTATGAATACGCTGCTAGGAAGAACAAGTGATACTCTGATCAGAACAAGATTACTAACATGTGTAGTTACTCGAGAGGTGTTGCACGCAACTGGTACGAGCTGCACATTATTAAAGATGACAACCCTTGGAGCCAATGGAAGGAAACATTCTTGATGACTTTCCAAAGCAACCCTGTACAGAGATGGGACTCCGCGCTTAATTTCAAATTCAAGCAGGGCTCCCTGATCGAGTATTTCCTTGAGAAACGCCCCCTTTTAAAGCTGGCCGAGCCCGTGCTTCCATCTTCTGCCGTAACAGCCCTAATAATGCATGGACTGCATGCTGAAATGCGCAAGGTAATACAAGTACGATCACCTAAAACAATAGATGAGCTCCTGGAGTGCCTTCAGCACACACCATCTACTTCAGTAGAAAAAATAACTTAACCCAAGCACTCGCTTCGGACGGACTGACGCGCAAGAACAGAGCCACCTTGGAAGCAACATAGAGAACTTGGGTTGGCGCGCTACCACAGATAGGTCAGGTTAACAATTTCGATAACGACGTTGATGAGTTTTCGCCAACAAACAAATTAATAAACAAGGGTGATCTGTTGAACCCGATGACCACTACTGAGACTGTTTATCTAACTTCCTCCAGCCTACTTCACACTCCCGTCAAAGTTGGAAACAGACTTATGATGCATTTGGTGAGCAGTGGCGCTTCTTTGTATATAATAAATGACAAGGTGGTGAATGCAAGTCACCTGCGTAGTGGAAGAGTGCTACGGGTACAAGGTTACGATGGAAAAGGGACATTGCATAATCAGTGGGCCTCGGTAAACATTGAGTTCCAAGACCATAAAGTATAGAGTGAAGTATTGGTGCTAGAGGGTGTGATGTACGACTTTCTGCTATCCACACCACATATTAAGAAACTGAAAATCAACGTATACTTGAATGATGCAGATTTAGTCGAAGGACTGCCAAGGGACAAGACACAGCAGGGCAGACAAGATAACCTACGAGTTGTCAAGTGCGCAGAGGAAATTTCAACGACCTACCCTGAACTTGTATGCGTAGGAAGCTATTCACAAACGATGAGGTCACCCAAGGTCCCTTTCGAACTAACTGACAAGACCGGCATCCGAAAATCACCTTATAACGTGTCAAAAGAGCCAAATATATCATTGAAGAAAGAATTGCCGGAGATGCTAGGCGCCAATATAATCCGACCTTCAGTGTTACGCTTCGCCTCTCCCATAACAATTGCACCAAAAGAAGATGGTACTTCCAGACTGTACACAGACTACAGGGCTCTGAATCGGCAGACCGACTTTTTCCATTTCGCATGCCGAAGATAGACACGATTATAGAAGAGGCAGGTGGTTGCCGACATTTTTCACCTATTGACTTGTGCTAAGAATTTTAGTAGATCCCGCTAACCGAAGAAACAAAAATGTACACTGCTCTCATCACGCCCTTCGATCTGTATGAGTATAACCGGCTTCGTTTCGGCTGGAAGAACTCGCCAGCATGATTCCAGAAGATCATGAACGAAGTCCTGCAGCCTTTCTTAGGTGTATTTTGTAACGTGTACATAGACGACATTATCGTATTCTCCAAAACAGAGGCTGAGCATCAGGAACACCTGTCTCAGGTAGTAAATGCCATCAGCTTGACACATCTCAAGGTTAATTTTAAGAAAAGTACATTCTTTCACAGAAAAGTTGTATTTCTTGCAAGAGTACTTGTTGGGACTAACAAAAGCACGAAACTAGAGTCCGTAGAGAGGATCTCACAACTGATGAAGCCATATGACGTCCACTCATTGCGTGTATTTTTGGGATTAGCAGGACATTTCAGACGTTTCATAAAAAACTTGGCCATCAAAAGTAGATACCTTACGCGCCTGACGCAGAAAGAAGTTCCATTTGAGTGGAAGGTCGACTGTGAGAGAGTCTACCGCGATCTGGTGCACAAAGTATGTGCTGACCATAGTCTACGCATACCAGATTTTACTTTACCGTTTCAACTAAATATCGACGCCTCACACTATGGGACAGGTGCAGTCTTGTATCAGAAATGTCTAGAAGCATGCGGCCGAGAAAGCGACACGTAGTAGGTCACAACTACCCCCTCAAGCACTCTGAAGTTAACTACACCACTACTGTAAAGCACGCACTTGCAGTACTTAAAGCAATTCAGTACTTCCGTACGTACGTAGAAGGTGCGAAGTTCACTTTTTTCACTGATCACCAGGCCCTCACTCATCTCTTGAATTTGACCGAACCTAAAAGACGTATCGCTAGATTGGTGAACTACTTGCAGCAATTTGAATTCACCATCTCCCATCAACCTAGACCTCTTTTGACTGATGCAGATGCTCTGTCCAGACTGATGGTACGTCCAACAAAGAACAATCGGAAATAAATAAGGTAAAATTGTGGGAAGGCACTGAAAACCTGTTTTTTATTGAAGGTCGGTATCAAGTACCGCCAATGCTGGTTCCCAAGGTGCTTTATTTGTACCACGATAGCCCAGAATCTGGAGGACACGACGGATTTTGGCGCACCTACAACAAGCTAGTTAATATATTTTGTGGCCTCACATAACGGAAGAAGTGAATCAGTACGTTTGTTCATGCCATATCTGTCAAGCTCACAAACTGAAATAGAAGCAGCCTACGGACGCCATGATAATACTTTGCCACTCGAGCACGCCTTTTGTAGTTATACACCTGCATTTTGCCGAACTGAATAAGAAACGAGAAGGAGTCAGAAAGACGCAAGCTTTTCTTCTGGCTATACATGAATGCACCAGGATGGTCGCAGCACGGGTAGGAAAAGAAGATGCAAATAGCGCCATCGCTCTCCTCGAAAGGGGTATGTTGAAGACTACCAGGGCTATCGTATGTGACAACGGTCCAGTGTCCAAGAGTGAAAAACTAGCTAGATGGACCCGAGCACACAATAAGTCGATCAGGTTCTGTGCGCCATACCATACAGCGGCGAATGGGCTTGCAGAGCGTGCTGTACGAGATGTGAAGCAGTACATCAGGATGTACGATACTTTCCCTGGTGGATAGAAATGCTCGTTAGAAGCAGCTATAAACATTCGATTCGCTCCTACACCAGTGGCTTGGGATGTAGACAACAGTTTGCTTCTTTAGGAGAAACCGCTATTCTGCAGGCGGACCGTGAATTGGGGCTCCTAGAAAACCTCAAGATCATCGAGGAGAGGAAACAAAAACTCCTAGAGGAGAGTTACTGCAAACGAATGAAAAACAATTTTGACAAGACACATCGCTCATACATCCCAGACGTTGAAGTCATCGACCTCGTTCTAGGGAGGAAACGAATAAGAGGTACCAGTGCTAAATTTTATGGTCGTTACTCTGTCACAATGACAGCACCTCAGAAAGGAATATTGAAGATTCTTTGGTACATCGGTGAACGTGGCTCGGTTGAATGTGCTTCCATTGGAAACGTTTTCAAGTATTACCCCAGGAGGGGTTAGCAGAAGAAACCTGGAAGAGTGAAGCGGTATGAGCTTCCGGATAGAAGATGAAGAAGCGCAGGAACCTGGGGATGGGAGAAAAGGAGGATGAAGTTAAAATGGAGATAAGACGGACGCCAGTTCAATAGTATAGCTTTAATTCTATTGTGTCCTTTCAACGAAAACACAGTATTTCCAGTCCAGTCCAGTCCGTTCAACCAGGAACGCTACATCTTGCACCAGCACACTTCATTGTATTTCTGCAAGTGTTCTTATTTCTTCCCACCAGCTAAGTCTATGTAATGAGTGAATGCGCACTAGAAAGTTTATTAAGCCATCGGGTATCCGCCTTGTGCAATACGTGGGCTGCTGAGCAAAATTGTGAACTTATCTGCTTCCGTAGAAAATGCACTCCATAACAGTTAGTGCAAAATTGCTAAATTTTAAAGTATGTTTCTGTTAAATTGGGGAAGCGTATCGTCACCGTTTTTCGGGAGCATGTTTTTCTTAACTTTAAATTGTTCAGGAAACACGCGTGATACAGATGTTAAATTTCCATATATCGCCATGGTGTTCTGTGTTACGAGAAACATTGTATATTGTGTCGATCGGAAGATTTTAAGAATTCCTTATTTATAACTATTTCGGAAATTATATGTCAAGTAGAAAGCGCTTTCTTCCTTCTTTGGAGAGTGACTTGCCATATTCTTATGCCAGTGTGGGCGGAAACGCCATATTCGAAAATATTAAGCGTGAGGACAACAATTATGCAAAAGGACATGTTTGTATTATAAGTTCTGGAAAGCTGCAAAGCCTCAGCTTCACGACGGAGACGTCTTACGCGAGCAGTAAAAGTTTTGGGTACGTCACCACAATGTGTTTACTTCCGGCTAGTCCTGCCAGACATCTAACGAACATTGCTGCGAGACAACTATGCACCGCCATAATCATATATGAGAAATACGGGTGCGTGACAATTCTGCGAAGTAGCATGGAAAGATTGTTTCATAGGGCTTGTTTGCTTTTTGCATCCGCATAATCGTCGAAGTTTTCGCACACTGGAACGATAAGTTTCTCTTTTTTTCAAGAGTGACAGCTATAGGAGAAAAAAAATGTGTTTCTCATGCGGCGCAACACTTTGACCTCCACGGTAACACCCACGAATAATGCATGGAATAATATATGCTTAAGAAGTAAGCAAGCTCTAACCGCTTCGGACGTAATGCTAGCGTTCTGTTCGTCCCTTGCGGATATTACTTCTATAATGACCCATGCAAAGGAATTAGTACTCCTCTATTATTTACTGTGCCTTTTCATTTTAACGGCAGAACTATAGCTTCCCAATTACCAATCAACAATTGTTGACACTAGCGTATAAACATTTCCACATAATGATGTACGTTATTCAGCCGCCAGGAACACTGAGGCGGAGTACGAATATATTTAACGATGTCTAATGATGCTTAACGCGTGGTTACACATTTTACACATTTACAGCATTAGTGAGAGGGTAGCAGTCGTCATAATAAAGCTGAATAGGAGGTACAAAATGAAGGTAGTACAAGCCTACGCCCCAACTTCCAGTCACGATGATGAAGAGATAGAACAGTTTTATGAAGATGTGGAATTAGCAATGAGAAAGGTCCAAACTCAGTATACTGTAGTCATGGGCGACTTCAATGCAAAAGTGGGCAAAAAGCAGGTTGGCGAGCAAGCAATTGGAAACTACGCCATCGATTCTAGGAATGCAAGAGGAGAGATGTTGGTGGAATTCGCAGAAAGGAATAGGCTCCGAATAATGAATACATTCTTCAGGAAGCGCACCAACAGGAAGTGGACCTGGAGAAGCCCTAATGGAGAAACAAGGAATGAAATAGATTTCATACTCTCTGCCGATCCAAGCATAGTGCAGAATGTAGAAGTGTTAGGTAAGGTAAAGTGCAGTGACCATAGGTTAGTGAGGTCTAGGATTTCTCTCAATTTGAAGAGAGAAAGAGTGAAATTAGTCAAGAGGAAACAGGCGAACCTAGATGCAGTAAGGGTGAAAGCAGACCAATTCAGGCTGGTGCTCGCAAACAAATATGCAGCTTTAGAACAGGAAGATGAAGATAACATAGAGCTAATGAATGAAACCATAACTAGGCTGATCTTAGAAGCAGCAATTGAAGTGGGAGGTAAGGCACCAAAGCAACCAGTAGGGAAGCTCTCCCAAGAAACAAAGGACCTAATAAAGAAACGACAAAACATGAAAGTGTCCAACTCAAGAGATCAGATAGAATTCGCTGAACTGTCAAAACTGATCAACAAGAAGAAAGTAAGGGATATTCGAAATTATAACGTGGGAAAAATTGAGGAAGCCGTAAAATATGGACGCAGCATGAAATCAGTAAGAAGAAAACTAGGCATAGGACAAGGCAAGATGTATGCACTGAAAGATAAGCATGGTAATATCATCAGCAATTTCGATGACATAGTAAAAGCAGCAGAAGAATTCTATACTGACCTGTACAGTAGCCAAAACAGCCAAGCTACTTTCATTCGAAATAGTGATGAACCGGATACAGAAGCTCCTTCTATAGCTAGCGATGAAGTTAGAAGGGCCTTGAAAGACATGACCAGGGGAAAAGCGCCTGGAGAAGATGGAATAACAGTAGATTTAATCAAAGATGGAGGAGATATCATGCTTGAAAAGCTTGCGGCCCTTTATACGCAATGCCTCACAACTTCAAGTGTACCAGAGAGCTGGAAGAACGCCAACATTATACTTATCCATAAGAAGGGAGACGTTAAAGAATTGAAGAATTACAGACCCATTAGCTTGCTTTCAGTATTGTATAAAATATTCACCAAGATAATTTCCAATAGAATCAGGACAACACTTGACTTCAGTCAACCAAGAGAACAGGCTGGCTTCAGGAAAGGATATTCTACGGTGGACCATATCCATGCCATCAATCAGGTAATCGAGAAATCTGCGGAGTACAATCAACCTCTCTATATGGCTTTCATAGATTATGAAAAGGCATTCGATTCAGTAGAGATACCAGCAGTCATAGAGGCATTGCGTAATCAAGGAGTAGAGGAGGCATACGTGAATATCTTAGCAAATATCTACAAGGATTCCACAGCTACCTTGGTTCTCCACAAGAAAAGTAGAAAGATACCTATCACGAAAGGGGTCAGGCAAGGAGACACAATCTCTCCAATGCTATTCACTGCATGCTTAGAAGAAGTATTCAAGCTCTTAGACTGGGAAGGATTAGGAGTGAGGATCGACGGCGAATATCTCAGCAACCTTCGGTTTGCAGATGACATTGTCCTATTGAGCAACAATGGAGAGGAATTACAACAAATGATTGAGGACCTTCATAGAGAAAGTGCAAGAATTGGGTTGAAGATGAATATGCAGAAGACAAAGATAATGTTCAATAGCCTGGCAAGGGAACAAGAATTCAGGATCGCCAGTCAGCCTCTAGAGTCTGTAAAGGAATATGTTTATCTAGGTCAACTACTCACAGGGGACCCCGATCTTGAAAAAGAAATTTACAGAAGAATAAAATTGGGTTGGAGTGCATACGGCAGGCATTGCCAAATCCTGACTGGGAGCTTACCACTGTCGTTGAAAAGAAAAGTGTACAATCATTGCATTCTACCGGTGCTAACATATGGGGCAGAAACTTGGAGGTTAACAAAGAAGCTCGAGAACAAGTTAAGGACCGCACAAAGAGCGATGGAACGAAAAATCTTAGGAGTAACGTTAAGAGACAAGAAGAGAGCGGTGTGGATCAGAGAACAAACGGGGGTAGACGATATTCTAGTTGACATTAAGCGGAAGAAATGGAGCTGGGCAGGCCATGTAATGCGTAGGATGGATAACCGGTGGACCATTAGGGTTACAGAATGGATACCAAGAGAAGGGAAGCGCAGTCGAGGACGGCAGAAAGTCAGGTGGGATGATGAGGTTAGGAAATTCGCAGGCGCAAGTTGGAATACCCTAGCGCAGGACAGGGGTAATTGGAGATCGCAGGGAGAGGCCTTCGTCTTGCAGTGGACATAAATATAGGCTGATGATGATGATGATGATGAATGATGCTTAACATGCTGCCTTCTTTTCAAAGGTCGCCTGTAGTGGCCACAGAAGCTATGACGTTTCTTTTTTTTTTGACAGCTGTTCTCTACTTGAGTGCGGTTCTGTTTTATTGATATTCACCCTATGTATATCAGCAGAACATCCGTGTTATGCAATACATACCAACAATAAACAAACTTGGGGGTGCAAGGAAGACTACACGATAGACATAGTCGTCACTATCGTCTTCCTGCGGTGCCCTGTTTATTAGTCATGAAATACCAACCAGGGAATTTCCACGTATTTGTTAACTTTGTGGTCCTTCATTGAATAAAGTAAGATATAAAGATTAGATAGATTAGATAAGATAACAAAAGAAAACCCCGACCCAACTGTTATGGGCTTTTTCCCGGAGCATGATTTTCTAATTTTGGGGGACTTCTCGTTAGAGTCCACGTTTTTTCGCGCTCCCAACAGGTCTTTTATTCCATGGTTCAAGTCCGCACTCTTCGTCAACGCTCTTACCTGTTGGAGGACTTCACCTTCCGAACAAGTGAGCGCAGTTTCACTCAGTTTTGAGCTCGTCAGACCATTTTTCGGCACTTTGTTTGCGGCGTCGGAACGAACGCTAAGCCTGACATTAGGCTTTTCTTGGTTACCGGCATCCGAGACCGGTGTTATGGCAGCACCCTCTAGGGCCATCCTTGTGCAACCTGGAACTTCATGCTTCGCCTCCACGACGCCAGGCGTAGAGGAGCTCATGGATGTAGCGTCCGCAGCTGCGTCTGTGACTGGCGAATCTGAAAGGCAAGCTCAAACGCAGCGTGCGCTCCCAGCTTCGGCAGCAGCCATGCAAGAAGCTAGGCGCCAAAATGCACGTGAAGAATCTACGAGATAAAATGAGAAAGAACGGAGAGTGAGCAGCTCTACGATGATGAAGAAGGGCGGATGAACACGGCCAGCTCTAAAGCGCCGTCCCTGAAGATCCCACGCGGGTTTCAGTAAAGTAGCTGCCGGTTTTCCTATTAATCTTTGATTTTTTAGCTAATTGTTTTTGACGCTCCTTTAGGGTAGCTGTTAAAATATTAGAGTATTTTCGTGCTCATCTGCAATGTCTCTCTCATCGCCTCGCCAGGAGGCATACTCCTGGTCGGCTTCCATTCCTCCGTCTGATTTCCCTGTGGATGCTTTTCTTACGCAGTGGGACCACCAGCGTAGCTGTGGCTTTAGTCCCGAGTGATGGCGGAATGATTCGCATGAATCCCAAGGCGAGTGAAAGCGAACTGCGGATGGCCTCGACCAATTTTCAACAGATCACCGAGGTTCGACAATTTGGCCGAGGGGGCATCCTTTGCTGTTCGTCACAGCAGGTTTATGTACAAGATTTACTGAAGTGCAATGTTTTGCGACAAATCCGGTGAGCGGCTTCCTTCCTCCTCACCTCGCGTGTACCTAAATCCTAGTCCATGGTGTTTACATAAGTTTGTGTCCCGCAGAAATTTTGGAAATGTTTTCATCGGCAGGCATGATTTCTGTGTATCGTTGCAGCCGTGTCGTTGATAATAAGCGGGGATGACGACGAAGTGTTTGTTGTATGGAACGCTGCTTTTCTGTCTTTGCGAATTCCAAGCTACTTTGTGGGAGACGCCGCTCCCATAACTACCGCGATGTATCTGCAGTCACCTGGAGGGGTGCCGGGTCCTTCTACGTCAACAGCGGCCGCGCCGAGAAAGCGGTCTAGTCACCCGAGTGACACTGACAGCGAGGACACGGTGATCTACTCAGCGACCAGTGATGATACCTCGGATGACAGTGAGTTCGTGCCCGTAGTAAAGCGCAAATAAAAGAGAAGACTCATTAGGACACCTCCTTCTGCAAGTAAGGCTACTGTGATCCCGACGCGAAAGTCATCGGAGCACACAATTTTATTTGTGCCTGTGGCTGCTAGAGACATTATAAACCGGCTCAACCGTCAAGCTCCATCTGTGGCGCTCGAGGCCCTTGCTCCAGGTCAGATCAAATATGTTGGAATCAACGCCCGTAAGAACATTCTCGCTATAGATGTCGCAGACCGCAGCTCGCTAAATGTTTTGAGCAACGTCAAGGTGCTGGATAACATCAACGTACGCTGCTTCAAACAAGATGAGCCTACCTCTACGGCCGGTGTTTTGTATGATGTAGACAATTCCATAAGCGATGCCGACCTGCCTACACTCATTAAGCCGGCGACAGAGGGAATTGCTATATTGCAAGCACGTCACTTAGGGAAATCGAACTGCGTGAACCTAACTTTCAAAGGAGACAGCCTACCATCACACGTCAAGGTCGGTCACTTTCGACAAGTAGTACGGCCTTTTGTGCCAAAGCCGCTTCAGTGCCGGAAGTGTCAAATGATAGGGCACGTTAGTGCAGTTTGCACAAAGACAGCCGTGTGCTCACGATGCTCTGGGTCACACAGCTCTGATGCATGTCGTGCAGAAAGCCAAAAGTGCGCCAATTGCTAAGGTTCTCACGACGCATCTTCCAAGAGTTGCCCACATGTGAAAAAGGAATGAAAGTCTTGAGGCAAATGGTCAGGGATGGTTCGTCGCACAGGGAGGCTGCCGCTAAGGTGCGACGCCGGCGTTCACATCGCCGGAGATCTTCGAGGAAACCTACTGCTATTGCTAAGGATGCACCGCGTCCGCCGACAGTCCACATACTTCCACAGACAACTAGCAATACTAGCAGCGAGGATCCTACGCAGAAAACTTCGAATGTCATTGCCTCACGCGAGGAGTGGCCTCCGTTGCCGAGGCTAGACCAACCAGCGGAGAAGCTACATGACGCACGCTCGCCGAATCATGCTTCACCTTCGGACAGCCGCCAAGAAGACGACAAACAAGTTGTCACCATGATGAGGGCCCTTATGAACACGTTCCGTGTTCTCCTGACGTCCATACACACTCCGGCGGCTCGAGGTGCGCTTCAGATACTGGATGCGCTGAATCCGGTACTGACCAGTCTTGAGAAGCACCATGGCTGCTCCTCGGCACTCGTTCCTTAAACAAGTCAAGGAAGCGTCTATCTTCCAGTGGAATGCCCGTGGCCTTAAATCCCGCATTTCGGACTTTCGTTCCTTTGTTTTTAAGAACAAATTTCCAATCATAGTTATTTGTGAGCCAAACATTGAGAGCGCGATCCGTTTATCAGGATATGAAGCTTTCATGTCTGACACCTGTAGCGACCGCAGCAAAGTCATCGTCTATGTCAGATGTGATTTCACTTATGTTTTACACCCAGTGGCACCTGATGACGACAATCAGTACGTATGCTTGACGGTAAAATGCAAGAACGTCACACTCACGCTCGTAGGTGCCTACATTTCACCTTCGAGCCGATTTAACAACGCAAGACTAAGTGCAATTTTAAAAGCGACACCTGGACCATGGATTGTTACCGGCGATTTCAATGCGCATCATCCGCTATGGGGAAGTTTAAAGATGAATTGCCGAGGACGACGTGTACTAACATTCGCGTCGAACCATGAACTCTGCTGCCTAAATGATGGAAGTCCCACTTTTCTGCGGGGATTGACTTACAGCAGCTGCCTGGACTTAACTTTTGTTTCAAGATCCCTCAGTAGCAGTGTGCAATGGTTCCCAGACAACGAAACGCATGGTAGTGACCATGTTCCAACATATGTTAAGGTCGAAGGCATCGGCAAGTCACACTATACCAGAGTTCAACGCATCGACTGGCCGAAATACACACTCCTCATGGAGCAGATGTGTCAAAATTCTCAGAACTGTATACCTGGAAACATCGAAGAGCTAATTAATGACGCTGCTCAAAAGGCCACAAGCGTTTTTAGGCCTATACCAATATTTTCTGAATTCGAAGCGGAATTGGAACGCCTCCGAGCAATTCGCCGTCGCGCTGAGCGACGCTACCGGCGCACCAAGTCCATATACGACTTAAGGGAGTCGAGACGCATACAGAAGAAGATCCAGCGTCGGATCAACTTACTGCAGTCTCTAAGGTGGAAGACTTTTTGTTATTCCCTTGACCCACATAAACCCCTGTCATATATATGGAGGACGGTGCGCGGTCTTCGAACATCGCCGCAACAACGCCACCCCTTCAAATGCCTGGCTCTCTACCAAGGTCGGCGAGAGATCGACGTAGCGGAGGACTTCTGTTTGAGGGTTGCCGGCCAACCATCCTCATTCACCGCACCTGATCCCTATGACGTTCCCATCTCGAAGGATTCTCGTATGGACAATCTGTTCTCCATCGAGGAGTTGCAAGCAGCATTGGCAGCGTGCAGACGTTCCTCATCGCCCGGACCTGACGGGGTGACGTACGCAGCTCTTGCCAACCTCGGTCAAACAGCCCGGCATGCTCTTCTGGACGTCTACAATAATTCGTGGCGTGAAGGAGTGGTTCCTGCTGCATGGAAGTCCAGCCGCCTTGTGCCTCTGCTAAAACCAGGCAAATCACCTCTAGACGTGGCGTCTTATCGTCCCATTGCTCTGGCCAGTTGTCTAGGAAAGGTGATGGAGAGGATGGTGCTGACACGTCTGGAGTGGTACCTAGAGCGGTACGAGATATACCCCGACGCTATGGCAGGCTTCCGACGTGGACGTTCTTCTATAGACAACGTCATAGATCTTGTCTCGTCGGTTCAGCACGAAAAAACCCGAAAGAGACTGTCAGCGGCGATGTTCCTGGACGTCAAAGGCGCTTATGACAACATAACTCATCGAGCCATCCTGGACGCTTTGGGCGATGTCGGCCTAGGTGGCCTTGTTTTTCGATGGATACACAGCTATTTAAAGGACAGGTCGTTCTTTGTGCAAACAGAGGACGGTGTGACATCGCAGCACAACACCTACCGTGGCGTACCGCAAGGTGGAGTCTTGAGCCCCACTCTATTTAATCTAGTGCTCATCGACCTGGTTCATTCCCTTCCGCAATCCGTCCATGTGTCGATCTATGCGGACGATATATGCATTTGGTCATCAGGGGTTACGCGTCCCCAGGTGCTCGCCAGACTCCAAAAAGCGGCCACAATTACATCAGGTTATCTTCGAGTACGAGGTCTGGAGGTGTCATCAGAGAAGTGCTCTATGGTCGCTTTCACGCGCAAAGCAATGAGACCGTATGTTGTCAAAATTAATGGACAGCCAATCATCTACGAGAAGACGCACCGTTTTCTAGGAGTGACAATCGATCGAGACCTCTCCTGGAGTCCTCATATCTGCTACCTAAAAAGAAGCTGGCCATGGTAACCCATATTCTCAGTTTTCTCGCGGGAAAGTCATGGGGTGCATCTGTGAGGGCGATGCTCCAGCTCTATAACGCACTTTTCTTGGGTCTCCTACGCTATAGCTTACCTGTACTAAGTGGGACCGGCAAGACCAACCTCCGTGCCCTCCAGTCTGTGCAAGCTCAAGCTCTGAGAATATGTCTTGGCCTTCCCAGGTGTGCATCAACGGCAGCAACAATAGCCATCGCGCATGATCACCCCATCAATACGTACATTCAAGTAGACGCTTTAAGGATGCACATCAGGCACTTCGCCCGACTTCCATCGCATCATCTCGCCTCCCTTCCTGCCACTCGACCTCGTTCAGCGTTTTGCAGGACTATTGCCGCCAGCCATGGAACTTTACCATCGAACTTCACGCCTGCAGCACGACCATCTCTACCTCTGTGGTGCCTGCATCCAATCCAAGCCCTTCTTGTAATTCCCGGTATCAAAAAGAAAACCCAGATGTCGTCATTCGCCCTCAAACAAACCGTGCTTTCATTCATGCATGAAAAGCACAGAGAACGCACCCACGTTTACACGGACGGTTCTGTCTCCTCCAAAAGTTCAGCCGGAGCAGTGGTAATTCCCGTGAAATCTGTCACCATCCAATTCAAGACGTCTCACATTACATCATCGACGGCTGCAGAACTCGCAGCTATCCGTGCTGCTCTGGAATTTATTGGTCCCAAATCATCACAGTCATGGTCCATCTTTTGTGACTCGAAGGCAGCTCTCCAGTGCCTGCTGTCCCCTTTCAACCACGGACCTAACGCACAATTAGTCGCAGACATCCGACTACTTCACCATCACGCTACGGACAAGGGGCACAACATCATCTACCAGTGGATACCGGGTCACTGCGGAATTTCGGGAAATCACAGTGCGGATGACGCTGCCCGATCGGCCCACGATGGTTCCCCTATTGTATCGATACCACTGTCGAGAACAGACGCAGCCACAAAACTTCGTTACCTCGCACGCGAGCTTACGCAGACTCTGTGGAACACCAGTGACTTCAGCAACGCACGCCTCCACAGACTGGATCCACGTCTGCAACTCTGTCTTCCACCAGGGTTACCACGAGCGGAAGCAACACTTCTGTGCCGCCTGTGGCTCGGCATGGCATTCACGAACGCCTATTCCTTCCGCATTGGAATGGCCGACAGCCCCGCTTGCAACAACTGTGGCTGCGAGGAGACAATCAAGCACCTCCTCTGTGACTGTCCCCGCTACAATGTGGCAAGAAAAGCGCTCGCGACTGCGCTTGAAAAACTGGACAATCGCCCCTTCACAGAGGAAAAAGTTTTAGGACACTGGTCTAGACGGGCTTCGGCACTCAAGTCCTTAAGGGCTCTGCTGAAGTTCTTAAGGACTTGTGAATTGTGCGACCGGCTTTGAACGTTGTAGCGCGTAGGGTCGCGTTATTGCGCGAATTTTATTTTATTTTATTTATTTATTTATTTTATTTCTTATTTTTTTATTATTATTGTTTTTTTTGTTTTTGTTTTTTTTTTCTTCTATCACCTTTCATTCCCTTTACCCCTTTCCCCAGTACAGGGTAGCAAGCCGGTATTTACACTGGCTAACCTCCTTGTCTTTCCTTCCCTTTCTTTCTCTCTCTCTCTTTCGCCATACCGTCCTCCTACGCTTTCCGCTTCATGGTTCCGCTGCACCCACCTCGCGTCTTTCATCCTCCGCTGTGCTCGGTCGCTATGTTTACGCCGATGCTCGCCGCAACAACGGGAACCTAAAATTGATTCCAATCGATGACTAGGGTTGCTACGACATGGAAAAAGAGTACATTGCAGTTCTAGTGCTCTTATGAAAACAAAGCCGTTGTCGCCTCTAGGGGTGCGCGTTTGTTGCGTTTTTACTTCTAGAAGCTGAACATCGGGCGATGCTGCTCAAGTAACCGCCTTTGAGGGTTTTCAGGCCAATTTGCCCAAGCCATGAAATACCATTTCGATACTAACGCTCACGTTACGGTTCATTTAGAACTTAGTTCCTGTGAAGAGCAATATGTCCCGCGAAGAGCTACAGGAAGAATATTATGAGCAGCAATTTGTTTTCCAGGAGTAATTAAAGGAAACGTGTGATAGAAATAAGCCCGTTAATGTGCAAGGAACTCCTCATTTCATGCATTCAAAGCATTGAGCATCAACACGTACGTGTCACATTTGTTAGAAAGTTATTGACGTTATATTTATCATTACGTTCCAGTCAACAAAACTTCACAAGTTGCAATACCAGAATTCACGTTGGTAACTGCTGGTGCGCTGCCTATTTCATATGAATCAAGTAGTGAAAGGAATTTTTAAAATATACATCCACGAATTATACGCCTATACGCTGAGTGTCCCTCGCCTATTTTACATAACATTTTACATAACGCTTTTTTAGTCCGCGACAAAATTCAAAAATAGCCTGATATTCGCCGAAAAATAGCTACCAATATTAGTAAGTGTACATTGGATGAAACGCCCACGTTATTTCTAACGTGGCGTCAGTTCAGATATTTGTCAAGGTTCTTTACGCTTTGGCATTCATAATTGTCCGCTAGACAGTACCTAGAGGGTGACTACGGCACTCTACCAATATATTATCACGGGCGTTTATGTTCATTTCCTGCCGACATTAAGACTATTGCCACATGTACCATATTTTGCTGGCTTTTGCCTACCTTGCAATATGACTTGCTTAACCACCCATTTCAGCTCACTCTGACGTTGGAACCAGCCAACAATGTCAGTACATAGCCCGTAAATAGGAATTTTATATATCCACATACAAGTTAACCGGCACTTCCCTAAAGCCAGAACTACTCTGTGATGTATTTGATTCATTTAGAAAACAGGGAAGCATAGGTTACTTTTACACAAGCGTGGGTAATTTCCTAATCATAATGGAAACCGCTGGCATCCTCATTTTATCAGAACGCCGCTTTATTTATACAAGGTATCGCAGAGGGAGAAGCAGTATTGGAATGCTGGCATGATGATCGGCATCGTAGTTAGCTGCCGAAGAAGACGACGAACGCGCGAGCAGCGGCACAAGTGCGTTCACGCGGTTATGCCGAGGGACGGCGATGCTCAACCCAAAAACGTGCGCCTAATAGCTGCGCTCCAAAACGACTACTCAATTTTTGCGATCATTTCTTGTGTGATTCCTGCTCTTTGTGTTTTCTGAAAACTTCCACTTTAAATGCAAGTGGCCATAAAAACAGACCTGAGAAAGACATTTCTAAACGTGCTGCTGCTCGAAAGCTGATGACATTCTGCTGATATGGTTCTCCTCAAATTTGTTTAAGAACATTTGGTCCCCCTGTATGAATTGTATAACAATTCACAAATAAATTTCGTTATTTCATAGCCAAACTTACAATAGTGAAGTGTTGGAAATATCAATGCTAAGTTTGATAACAAAATATTTCATACCTTTTTGAACACTGCTGTTTGAAGTAAGAGTTGCGCCTTCACCTGGGTTCTAATCAAAAAGTAAGATTGCATGCTACAGATGAGACACTCGGAAATACAAGATGCAGACAGGAGCAGCAAGGCCTGGTTGAAAGAGCACGTACTGTGCCCACCCATCAGGCCCCTGTGTGAAAAAAAGGCACCAAGCGGCATGAGAAGCAAAGTGTTCAGTATTCATTTGTGCAAGGGATGGTAACACGACCAAGTACATTTCACCAATAGTGCTTGCACAGATTGCATACACACTCACGTTGCTGAAGGCAAGAAAGAACACACCTGAACGTTTGCTGAAACAAATCAAGCATGCTAAATGAATATAGGTGCCCTGCTGGGTAGACTTATGTTAGTGTATTTGCAACCTATGGCTTCATATGGAGTAATTCTTACGAATTAAAGCTCGACCTACTTCCAAGGGGTTGCATTTATGAGCGCTTTTTGTCTGTTAAGTGTCTCGTGAAGCCCGCGCCAGGCAGTTGCGCCTCTTTGCGCCTAATATGCCATCTGCGTGCTTTCGCCATCTGTGTGAATGTTCCATCTCAGACCGCCTCTCTGTATGAGCAGGCAGATTATAGCTATAACCTGCTCTGCTACCTTCGTATAGTGCTTTAGTCTTCGCCTCTATGAAAACAGAAAAGTATAGAATTCTGGCTATCTTATTGCAAAAAGCACCAGTACCATTATATTGTTCATTACATGATACAGTTCATGAACAGCAATAAATGATCATAGAAAGACAATCGTGATGAAGCAAGCGGCTCTCTCGTTATCTTGTATAGCGATTGTATTAATAATATAAGCGACACATTCAGCATTTCTCAAGACTTCTCGCGAAGTAGGCGGTTAAATTTGCCGCACTGGTATATTCAAAGTGAAACCAACGTGGAGCACCAAATGAACTTACCCAAACAGAGGGATTCGGATCATCAATGTTGAATAGTAGAAGAGTGTCGCCGCACATGACCAGAATTGTTCCCACCAACAGTATCGTAAAACGGCTATGTAAAATCTGACTGCGCTCCGCATGTGTTGCCTACAAATAAAAAACAAATCTTCGTGCGTTATTTGACGCAGATAAATCACTGCATTTCATGCCCACCTTTCACTTGCTTTGGTATAATTTGTTCCTCCTGATAACCACAATAACTGATCAACACAATATTGTATAAACTTTGGAGTGCACATTATATAGATAATTACAAGCAGTTCAAAAAGACAGCGCAGAATCTCTTCCAAAGAGTTTAGAGTGAAACCACAACACGTCGTTTCTATGAATGTATTCCAGGTGCGGTACCAATGTGAAGCTATACATTCAGTGTGACAACTATGATTCCCTATAAAAACTGTGCGTTCTCTGCTTGTATCAGGCCCGCTGAGTAGTAAGGCAATTTTTAGGCCACTTTTAAAACAGTCAACACACGCACGCAGTTGCTTGTGGCGGGAAAATACTTACATCGTTTCGATGAACTTCGCGGAATCGTTCTGGCTTTCAGGGCAACACACGAGCTTACTAGTAAGTCGTGGGATGTCATCTAATAAAACTTTTGATTTACGAATTACATTCACGAGGTGCCTGCAAAAAAAACATAGACATGTGCTAGATAACATTCAACCACTCAAGAATTAAAAACACAGCATGTGAAGGGACAGCTTTATGATATATAACTGGTGCTCACGTCCCACTCTTAGCAGCGATGACAGAGGGCATTACCACGTCTTTAACATTCTTTCATTACAATTATTGAACAATTAGATTATAACATTATATGAAGCATAGAGTTTCTCACTATAACACCTAGAGGGTAATCTGGCGCCACCGTCTATGCGAGTTTCTTAAAGGGCACCGTGCCCTCATGGGAATGACGGGATATGTGTCTGCGAGGCTTATGTTGGCTGGTGTTGAACGAAGCTTCGTCTAAAACGTGGATATGGCTACACAAATAATGCGTTCTTAAACTAAAATCTACATAAAAGGCTTTCATTCACTTATATTACATCTCTCAATAAAGTTTACTCACCCACAATGCAGAATCAAGCGAAAAAAAGCAAGAACAGACGACAAGTTGTTCCAAAGCGAGCGATAATTTTGTCGTCTGCCCTCCAACTTTAGCGGCCAGCTGATACTTTTTACGTTTCATATATTGGCCGTTTGCTTGGTGCCTCTAGCGCACTAACTTTTTGACATAGACGGCGTCACTGCGGCGTGAAGTAGTGCTTCTGGCGGCGTAAAGTAGTGGGGGACGGGGGTTTATATATATATATATATATATATATATATATATATATATATATATATATATATATATATTCGACATTTGGGCCAGTATCCGGTCCACTCGTCAGAAGAAAACAGTCTCGCACATTCTCCTGTTTCTTTAGTATGGGTTTTTTTTAATCAACTGGAATGTCTAGCGAAACATTTCCTAATTTTATAGAAGCGTTCTCAGCTTGGCTTTACAGCAAAGTTGAGAGTGCATCATTGGCGTATCTCAGAGACGTGCTTGTTAGGTGACAGGAATTAACGTAGTTTATGCAGCCACCATTGCTCGTCAAGGGTTACAAGAGTGGAGCGTAAGCAACGCTCTGTTAAAATTGCCTAATGAGAATTGGGTTTGTCATCAGCACACCTGATTATCAATCACGTATGCTGAACTATTACAGAAAGTGGTGCCAAAATTTTTAAGCCTGTCGCTAAGGTGACATATTGATTCATGGTGATATTGATATTGATTCATGGCAGCTTTAAGCACGGTGCCATCAATGCGATTAGTATTCTTTGCGCGCTGCAGTGTGTAGCGCCTATCTATCTATTTATCTATCTACCTGCCTGTCTGTCTGTCCATCTATCTATCTATCTATATATATATATATATATATATATATATATATATATATATTCACAGATAGATAGATGGACAGATAGACGGGCAGGTGCACGGGCTCGGGCTTAAGCCCGGGCTCGGGTATTCGGGTAAGCCCGAGCCCGTGCAGTTCTCCAATACGTCCATGCCTGTCGTGAACTTGTTTTTCTTTATCACACTTTTGGCTCAAGCCCCTGGCTATGGCGTCATCGACAGCTTCGAACAAGATCACTGAACTCCGTAAAAACCTCTGCAATCTCTTTGACACAATTGTCATTGTCGTGTTTCTTAAGGGACCGATGCCCAGTTCTTTAGCAATACCATCCCAGTAAGCAGCTCCAACCATGGCTGTCTCGCCAACATTGCACTTCGTCACATGTTCACCACCAGCACAGCTAACCGCGCCCTACTGTGTACTGCTGGTATATCATCAGCAATTAGTGCTTCTGCCAAACGCGATGTACAGTCCTGTAGCTGTTTTAGAAACGCTAGCGGTAACAAGTGGGGTCATGAACCACAGGAGTCGTATTTTCTATAACATGTATCCCAGAAGCGGTTCCCGCTTGCTTGTTGACATCGGCGCAGACGGTAGCGCACTGCTGTCTTATCTTCAGTTCAAGTACCACTAATGAGTCATAACTTATGCCAATTCTTATTAATTTCGCATTTATCCCTCCAACCATTGTTCATTCCTTGGTGTCGAGCTTGAATCGCGCTTAAAATATAACTTACACATCCAGGAACTACAAATAAAAACTACATACGGTATTAGGATTGTACACAAAGCTAGAGGTTATTTTGATTTACATACTCTGGGTACTCTATACTACGCATTCATTCACAGCCCTCTAAACTATTGCATAACTTTCTGGGATCAAACCCATCACTCCCAACTTTCTTCCTTACAACATGTACAAAATCAAGCAATCCGAATTATTACTCACAGCAATCACCGATCACATGTTACTGAACTCTTCCGCGATGTTGACATATTCTCCATTACTAATGTTGTGGAATATGTTTACATATTTACATATCGAGCAATTAAAGACCATCACCTTCTAAAATTTGTTTAAATGCAAGGACTTACCAATACAAATAAGAGACGTTTTTCCCAAAGCATTAATTTTCTGCTTCCAAAAGTTCGTACTAACTATGGTACTCAAAGAGTACGTTTTGTTTTAATTAAAATGTGAAATTATTTGCCTTGTAATATTAAAACGGCTGTTTCAGTATCGTCATTTCAACGTTTGCTTGTTGATTTCATTTGTAACCAATAACAGAATTCAACTAGTGAAAAAAGAGACCTTAAGCGTTATATGCTGAATAATGACTATTACTTTATTGACTAGAATTTGTTTATTCACTGAATTGATTGTACTTGTTTATTCATTGATTATTAGTTGGGTTACTGTTCGTACTTTATTGTAACAGTTTTTGTTATTACTCCTTTTGTTGTTTAGTAGTGTTACATTTAATGTGACATATTATAGGAGGTACACCTACAGAGTTTCCACTACGGGACGCCCTTCTGCGCGATATTATACCAATTTCTTGTGCATGCACATAGCGGCATAAACTTCAATAACCTTCAAACTTCAAACTTTGGCAATGTGGTCGCAGTGGTAAGTGTCATACAAGCGGCTCCTGTAAATCATACACGTCTACAGACATCACCACTCAAAGTGGTCAACCACTGCAGCATTGACACCTGCGGCTTTAGACATTCGTCCTATATAATGCTGTGGTCCTTCGTCTTTTGCCCCGTCGATAATGATCGGTGAAGATTTTCCCTACAATTTAGCCTACTCGTGGGCCTTCGTCAAAGCTCCATTCACAACGCAACCAATTGTCGCCACGGGGAGCTGTCTCTTTGATCATCTTTCCTTTAACCCTTTAACGGACAGGATAAGAAAGACTTGACCTACAATAATTTAATAGCTTTAGTTCTTCTATACTTTGCTCAATTACATACAAATTGAAATATTAAGCGGGTTATGTAAAAACTAAGCAAGATACAGTAGGTCCAAGTTATTCTTGGCCAGGTGGTGAAAGGTAAATGTATGGTCGAAAACTGGTCTCTGGCACTTGCTATAGGAAGGTCGATGTGCATTGTTGAGATGTACGTTCATGGAGTTATTAAATAACAGCTTGCTTAAACAAGGGGAAAAGTCACTTTGGCGAGAATATGACCTCCACTTGCGCCAAGATAACGACGAAGCCTTCAGGTTTTCTGACCAATACATCTGCTTCTGCTCACGCTTGACACTTTAATGAATACCGCTGTTGAGCAGGTACATAAATAAAGGTAAATTGAAAGGCAGAGGCCACTATTTGGATTTGTCTAGTTTTTGCAAATGCTTTTGTTAGTCCAACAGTATTGTTGAGCTACCAGTTCAAAGGTTAACTTTGTTAGCCTCTTTCTCCTTGTAATCACGCAGAGTATTTACTTGCGTAAGAACTATGGTTCGTTCGCATTAGGCAATTCTAATGGCGTCACCATTGCAGATGAGATAGCCTGATGTGCAAAGTAACGTAATACAGTTTGTTTTACACAGCGCGAGGCAATGTTCACTCACGCTTGACTTGTGGTTCCGGCACCACTTAGTGGTTGCCACGAAAGCATGAACTACCCGTCGCGTGCAATTCCTTGCTAGAAGATGGCAGCTGCATTCCATAAAATAGAGCAAAGATTGTTTCATACTTCATGCGAAACGAACTGCTCACATGTTCGCACAATTGAATATCACTTTAGAAAGCATCCGGCAAAGAATACACATAATCCTATATTGACTCGCCCTACATGCAGGCGTAAAATCTTATTGTTGTGGTTTCCTTACCGCATCAGAACGGCGATTACCACTTTCCCAAAAGCCGACGAGTCATCGATATTATGACGTCTTTTAATCTGAAATAAGAAATTAACACCTCCAATTAACTTTTTTAGGACCATGAAGAGTACGTATTATCGAATGTCACAGATTTCCGGTGTGTGTCGCATGCGTTATTTGCTGCTGTGAACTAAACCATCTTGATTGTTACGTTTTTGACGTTCAAGAGTACTGTCAGCTTTTATTTGTTGCCATTGCAATAAAGCACAAAACATTTTTTTCTCATAAAAGTCTTTCGGTCAATTTTACTAATTAAAGCTTTAAAATGCTAAACCTAAATTTCACTTAAAGCCCATTATTGTAGCTCCCTGAATGACGTACGATGCCTTGTTATGTGAGCAGATTAAACAACAGTATTTGTAAGAAACTGCAGAGCAAAGCTCTTTCTTCTTTGGGGAAATGACACAATGAAATTATTTCACCTTCCGGCTTAACAACATGCTGTTACATATTCGTTTTATACCTCGAGTTACTTGGAGACTGCAGCCTGTATGAAATATTTCAGGTTACCTGCTTCAGCAAATGAATGTGTGACAGGAACAGAAACGAATAAAGCCAATATACCACGTAGACACCTAAAAAATAATCAGTATCAACAAAATGCTAATTTCTTACAAAGGAACCGAGGAACACTTATAGTCTTTATCAAGCCAGAGCGAAATTGAAGCATACAACATGCCGAAGTAGTATGTGCTGAAGATTCCACGTTGACTAAAATATTGTTTCAGTGATTCTTACCTTGATAATTTTGTGTTTTTGCCTTTTCCTTGCATTATATATGAATTTGAAGGAGGAGAAAAATTAACTACTCAAATTTTACGTTCTAATGTAGCTTTGTGATTAAATAAGTAGAAGACTCGTACCTTATTTTTCCTTTGTTGATGATTTGGGGTGTAGGCCATTGCAGATATTATGAAGATTCCGAAGGTCAGAAAAGTACAAACGGCCACGAGTGTTCGGTCTTTGTGTGCGTAAGTGCTAACGAGACCCTCCGATTGCTGCGATTGAAAACAGAGGAATGCATCGATGCACTTATTTGTAAGTCTCATTATGTGCAGTTATTCCGCATGGAAAGGGTTCCAAGATTCTCTAAACAACCACTTCTTCAAACAAAGCATCTAGTCTTTTTTATTGAATCTGGAATTTTTTATCGAAAGAGTTATGAAAACTTTACATGCTGCGTTATTTTCTCACTTTGGGAGTTTGCAGCGGCGACAGTTTGTTTTCCGTGAATGTTAGTTTGCACATCCTATGCAACATACTAATATGGCATGTTACAGAAAGCGTACAGCACTGTTGTCAGGCCATCAACTAAAAAATCGTCTCTTTCTAAAATGAAAGAACAGGCATGTGCAATTCACTTTGGCGAGTGATTTACCATGTGCGTAGAAAGGCATTCTTTGCAGTCACTGAAGTTGTGGCTAGCATATAGGTGAAGCGGTTCACAGTTACCCATGCATGCTTATGCACCCACCCTCTTCGAGCTGCTGCTTCAGCCTTCAATATACAAAAGGGGTTTAGAGCTTTTATTGCCTTTCTCCTTGTTTGGATGAGCTTTGTGCGTCATTCAACAATTGCTCGAAGGCATCAGATGAAGATTTCCGGCTGCTAGATGTCACTAATACCTGTCGTTGTGTCTCAAGGGTAATAACCGTTCTGCTGCTGAGAGCAAGGCTACGTGTTTGTATCGCGCAGATGGCGGCCACCGAATTTCATTGGGAAAGTGAATGAGCCCCTTTAGTTTTTGTAGTTTGACTGTTGAAGCCCCTAGGAGTCAAAAGTGAATATCAGGACCTCGATTACAGAGTATCGCAGAGCGTAGACGAAGTTTTTTTTGTGTGTGTTTAGCCTCAGCAACTCAAGTTACGACAAACTGTTCATTGTCTTATGTTTAACAGAAGCTGGCTACATATACCAAGGTGCTGCACGTCAGCTACTGAAAGAACTTTAGCTACGTGGAGATGATGGCATAATGATCGAACATATACGAGTCAACGACACAAGCCTTGATCTTTGTTATGAGGGCTTCAAATATTTTTTGCGACAAATTGAACATTTTGCTCGCAATGGATATATCGCTTCATCGTACGTGGCGCCTATCTTGAGGTTTAAGCATAGCAGTCAACGTTACGAAAGCTAGAGATTTCACCTACTGGTAGTATTTCCGATCCCTAAACAGCGCGTCACTGCATGGTATCCGCCAAATAGATACATGCAATGCAATTCCATATATCATCAGGGCTCACATTTTATGTCGCCAAATACGACGTAATTGAAGCGCTGCAGATCTAAGCCGATTTACCACGAAACACGGGAAGCGATACATTTTTGCGACCGGCAGCCACATCGTACTGTTTGCCCTTTTCAGCAAAACATAGCACGTCGCACAACTGAAAGAGAATGAGCACAAATATCACATTATTTACGTAACCTTACGCATGAAAATTGTAATTGCAGTCTGTAAAGTAGTTATTCCGTATAGAAGGTGTCTCTCACCTATAACTGCACTGTGAAACGAGCGGAAATAGTCTCTATAATTTGGGTGTAATTTGTGATGTTTCAGCAGCATTGCCCGCTAATTATGAACCAGAATATAAGTCACCCTGGTTCATATAACCATTTATACGATGAACCTAGTAATAATGTAGTGATGCACCTCATAATTGTACAATATTTACCTCATCACACGTTGTCACAGCAAGTAAAAGATCACTGATGAAAGCAGTGAACATGATGCCATGAACCACGCAAACGGTGCCTGGAGCGCCCCCGTCATGATATCGCCGCAGAAAAAATAGAATGCATGGGAACACCTAAGACAGAAACAAGATGTATGTTGACTAAACACTTGATAAAACAAAAATGTGATTGAAATTACCAGAAGCCATTTGATGTAGGTCTTGCCTGCACTGTTTTAATGTTGCGAAATTGTAATTTTAGGAGTCAAAGTGAATGCAACGACAATAGGTGAAATGTTCTATTGACTTAGTTTATATTCTGACCAAAGTGAAGTAATGTAACTGCAAAGGCCTATCGTAGCAGTAGCACCTATTGCGCTGGCAAATATGCGATTCTTTCTGTGTAAACAGCGTTTCATATGTAGCCTGCTGGAATACATTTGCGAGCATACCCCAGGTATTGTATTAAGTCGCTCTTTATTTATAGTCTTTACCAGTTGAGTGTGATATCTTTCCAGATATTCCTGTGTTGCGCCACATCAACTTTAGTTCTTAGCCCGCAAAGACACGTGAAAACAAGACTGCATGAATACTTTAAAATCTGAGTTTTTCAAAATAATAAATTACATTGCATTTTTGCTAGGACCTTGCAATCCTTGACTAACGCAATATCGGTCAAATCTATAGTATATACTGCAGACGAGTACTCCCAAAAATTTGGGTCGCATACGCATGCATTGATTGATGTTGGCATTTTGTTCACGTCTCATAGTTTAATCGCCTCGCCGTTACGTGCACCTAATGAACCACAGCATTCTCTGTTTCTCTACACACAGTGCAAGAGTGCAAACGGTTAAAAACGGTCAGAGTAGTTACTACTTAGCGTCACTCCATTTGCTACCTAAGTATAACTGCAGTTGGTAAAGAATGAGTTAGTAACATTACTAACTAAACAAAACTCTGCCAGTAATCGCTCTCTGTGCTTATGACGAATGATTATTCTAGTTTTCCACAATACACAATCAAGCTGAACTGTGAGCTTTGCTTATCGCCTGACCTACAGTTTGAGGTCTTTAGAGTCAACATGCTCTCACCATTCATCCATAGTTCATGGTAACACCTTCTCGTTTTGGTAATTTGTTTGTGCGTCAGATGTAAATTTCAAACTTGAAGATGTGCATGTATGTGATTTCATAAGCAGTTTCATCTTCTGCGTTGACTTTCTTTACCATGGGTAGTCTGCACAACGTGTTTGCTATGTTCTTGTCACTTGAGACATACCTAATCTCCAGGTCGTATCCTGACAAGATGTTCTTCTCCGCGTTTACACAGCTCCCGTGATTTCTTGTGTTTGATTTAAATATTGAGACGAGGGGCTTATGGTCTGTCAACAAGGTAAATTTCCGTCCATATAAGTCCTGGTGAAATTTCTGTGGTGCCTTCGGCTAAGCTCAAAGCCAATCTATCAATTAAGGATCTTTTGACACACTTTTCTTCAGCGTCCTTGATGCAATGCAGTATGCCTTATCAATTGATGCGGTAGTACTTGCTGCAAGACCCTCAAACGCCGTGTCTAGATGCAGTACAGTGCAATTCCGATGCAGTAG
>NW_023606062.1:0-180001 GCF_013339745.2 Dermacentor silvarum
GCGTTTCTATGCCACGTACAGTTAGCGTATTACCGTTCCCGAACTCTAACACTGGCGCTAGGCCACACTGATGAGGTTGACACGTTCGTTTTTGCATTCTCTTGCTGCCCAAGCACATAGACAACGCTCAAAGATGGGTGAGCGCGATGCAGCACCACACTGTTGAAGTTAATTACCTTTATGGGCAGGGCCGCGCAGGGTGCGTGTGAACGCAGAGACAATGTTTTGGTGGACACAGGGTCTGCATACATCTTCCATAGGACACGATTTTTCCAGATCGTTGCGAAGTGTATTTACCGACTAGTTCTCTCGCAGAGTGCTCCAGTTTGTCTTATACCAGTGTCCAGGGGCGTAGTCAGGGGGGGGGGTCAACCCCCCCCCCGAAATTTCTTCTGCAACCCCCCCCCCCCCCCACTTACCCACCTTTTCTTCTCGTCGTTTCGCGCTGACATAATTCATGAAACCGGTGCTACTATCACAATTTCATTTCTGGGCGCTTCCGTTTGGGTTGGTAAATTACAGCGAATCATGTCTGCATATGGAAAGACTGTCACGGTGTTCGTCAAGGCTTTGAAACTCTGTGAAGTTTTGGGCGAGAATGTGGCGGCGGCATTCTGAAGCAACGAATGCGGCAGCCGCATTTTAGATGATGGCGAAACGCTCGAGGCCCGTTTACTTAGATTTAGGTGCCCGTTAAAGACCCCAGGTGGTCGAAATCTCCGGTATACATTTCCGCCGCTTCCCTTCAGGTGCCGGTTAGGCCGCGCTCGCGCGGGATCTTAGGCTACGTTCACACTTGGTCTCGAAGCTGTCGAATGCGGCAAAATCTTGCAAAAATCCGCCCGCCTAGGCGGCAAAACAGGCAGAAAAGCAGGCTGCGAGCCAAATCGGTCTCGGGCCAATTTTTTCGCCATGGCGAAGCGGAAACGCGGCGGAAAGTCGTTCTGCTTCACTGGAAGCTACACTAGCATGTAAACAACCGGTCGTAAAATTGAACATGGCACCAAAAGTGTAGGCTGTAATGCTGATCGACGCGATCAAGAACCAGCCCTTGCTCTACGACAAGAGTGGCACTAAAACGTACTGTCAGCAATACTAGCGATAGTATTGAACGTCGCGCGACCGGAGGTGCGGCAACGAAGCCTTGGCGTGACCCAACTTCTCGCGCTTTTGCAAAGCCAGGTGAACCCACCACCGCCGTTTCCGAGGTGCCCGCGTCTTCCGTTTATTGATTGTCCATTTCTAGAAAACAAGTAGGTAGAAGTATAAAAGCCATTTCTTCTTCCACTTGTGGGGATTGAGGGTTGCGCTGGCATGACTGCACGGGCTTCGCCTGCTCTGCCATCCCTCGCCATCGTTCCCCGCTGGCCTCCTTCTCCGCCCGCGCCGCCTAACCGGTTCCCGCGGTGGCGCTGCGCACGCGGCGGTTGTAACATCAAGGGGCTTTAGGCGGTTGGCGGTGAGGGCGGGGCGCTGACGTCGCTATGCGGCCGGTTGTCGGCCGCTAGCGGCGAAGCGTGGACTTCTCTCCGGGACCAGCGCACGGTACGTTGATGCTTTCCTCTCGTCCGCCGACACCTTTGTGACTAGGACTGGAGCTCGCGCACGGTGCCTTTGCCCGTGCGGGGAGCGCGTACTTTGTGCTGATCCTTTCCCGACGCTAAGCCGACGAGCGGTGCCATTAGTGCTCGCGCGAGGTCGTACCTCGCCGAGCCGCACTTGCCGAAAGCCTAAGCCGAAGGATATTGCCCGTGCTCTCGCGAGTTGACCCATTGGTTATCGCCAGAGCAAGTAGCATAGTCGCCGGGACTTTTCCTAGCGGCGTGTCCCAGCTTGAGCCTGTGCTCTCGCCGCGACGTGCTATAGGCGCCTGTTATTGTATTTTCGCCCTGGTGCGGGACCCCTTTGGCTCCCCTCCGTGCGGGCGTTTGTACAGTGCTGGTGCCGACGGTTTCAGTAAACGGTTTCCGTCAACTCAGGGCGTTACTGTGTTTTTTGCGTGCGTCGCTCGGTAGCCCCTTGCGGCCTCTGAGCTCGCGCGCGAGCGGTGCTGGAGGCGACGGCTGACGCGGCCCTGTGGCTCGCTAAGCTCGAACCCGCGGTGGTTGGTCTCCTGTGAGACACCAAGAACCCACACTGGCGCCCAACGCGGATTGAAAGGCTCATTAAGCCTTTGTCTGTGCTTAGCCGAGTCAATACGCCTTAGCGAATTGGACTCGCCGCGTTATGTCTGCTAGCGTAGTGACCTTTGTCCTCTGTTAGTGCTAGCAGACGCCGCGTTGCTCGAGAACGGGGCCAGGGCCCCCTTGAGCAGCGCACTCCTGCACCCTCGCTTGTAACGACCCCCTGTGGGGACGGCAACGCGAGGCGCTACGTACCAGCTCCCTTTGGAGCAGTAGCGTTGTTTGAAAACGGGGCCAGAGCCCTCTCCGAACAGTGCACACGGGCACATTCGTCTGCCACGGCTCCCTTTGGAATGCCAAGCAGTGCGATGTCGCAGCGCTCCCGATCATTGACTCCTTCGGGAGCGCTGTAATGCTGATCGACGCGATCAAGAACCAGCCCTTGCTCTACGACAAGAGTGGCACTAAAGCGTACCATTGCCGAGGATCTCGAAAGATTTTTCTCCGGCGATGGACCCCTGGCAGCCTAGCCCCGGGCACCAACAGCCTTAACCGCTGGACAAATAAAGTTTATTCCTATCCTATCCTTCGGGAGTAAACGGAGCGCAGCGCGGAAACGGGGCCTTAGCCCTCTCCGACTTTTGCCCGTTGGCTGCTTCTCAATTGAACAGCCAAAACCAGTGGTATGCCGCGGCCCCCTGTGGGGAACCTTCAATCACGGCGACCACGAATTCCGCTCATACGTCTCCCTTTGGAGTACACTCGGTGGCGCCCAGTGGCACACCGATCGAGCACACACCTGTTGTATCGACACTGGCTGCTTCTCAATTGAACAGCCAAAACCAGTGGTATGCCGCGGCCCCTGTGGGGAACCTTCAATCACGGCGACCACGAATTCCGCTCATACGTCTCCCTTTGGAGTACATTCGGTGGCGCCCAGTGGCACACCGATCGAGCACGCGCCTGTTTTGTCAACGCTGGCTGCAAGCGGCCTAAGCAATTCACGTATAGCTGCCTCAAGTGGCAGCTGTGAACGACAGCAGGCGCACCCCGCTAGGAGCCCTTTTTGCTCTGGGGACGGCGGCGCGCCGGCCGGTATCCCTGTGGAAACCGCGCCACTGATCGAGCTGGACGTCAGTTCATCCTTGCTCGATCGCGCCGCTAACGCGCCAACGGCTCCCTTTGGAGCAGGCGCACAGACGCTGTTGCATAACGCCGCCGAAATGATCCAGGCGCTCTCTGGGGCAGTTAAAACGCTGTCGGCTGTTCGGAAATGCGCTCACCCCGCTGTACGGTTGGCAGTCCCGACCTACAGCGGATACGGTGACCTGCTCAGTGCCAGGGACTACTGTTACTCCCTCGCACGCTACCAGAGAGCTCTGGGTTTGAACGATCAGGATGTACTCGGACGCGTCGTCCCTGTTGCACTCACTGACTCGGCGGCTAGGTGGTACAGGCTTTCCGGACACCGTGCAACAACCCTCGAGGAGTTCCGCGCGGCATTCCTGCGTGAATTCCTACCCGCTGACTACGAGTAGGATGCGGCGAGAGCTTGGGCTATGTACACAGGCTGATGAGTCGCTTCAGGAGTACGTACGGGCGATGCAAGACCTTTTCTTAGTCGCCGAGCCCAATGCCTCGAACGAGGAACGCGTCGAACGGGTGATCAGGCAGGCACATCCGACCTTTTCGGCGTACCTGCGCGGCGGCCGCTTCCGAAATCTGGAGGAATTAGCCGCCGAGGCAAAGCGCATTCAAGGTGACATTATCGCCGCGCGCGCCTATCGCCCACCGCCGCCCGCCAGCGAGGCCCTTGAGCCGAGCTGCGCGTGGAGAGGGCCTGAGCCCTTTCCCCAACGGCAACAACCCGGCCAAGCTGCCTTTGCGGCTGCAAACGGGTGTGTTTGGGAGCTGAGCGCGCGCGCTCTCGACCCTTGCACGCACGGGAGACAAGCAGCCTGTGCTGCGTCACCGACGGAAACGCATGCGCAGCGACGCTTTTCGACCCAGCGCATCGCGGAGGGAAATGCTCGTTATCGGCCCATTGGCCAAGCGGCGAGCCGACCCCGGCAGGGAGCTGAGGCTGCTCCCCCTCGGGAAAAATACCGCGGCGGAGTACGCTGTTTTCGCTGCCAACAACGGGGGCACATTGCAAGGGATTGCACCGCGCCCCGGTCTCCTGGAAGGCCGGGAAACGGGATAGCAGGTCGCTCGCGAAGGCACGAGTGACCGAACCTTTGCTTGTTCCCTCGGCGTACCGAGCAGGTTGTGTTGCTGGTACGCACGCGCCGTTTATTCCGGTGACCATTGCCGGCCGCGAATTTTCGGCGCTGCTGGACACGGGCGCAAGCGCTTCGTTGTTCGGCGAACAGGTTTTGTCCCACTTGCAAAAGCACGCAGTGCGCTTGCGGGACTGCCGAACGACATTCAATCTTGCGAAAGGCGTAGCCCATTCGGCTGGCGCCGCAAGGCTGACTGTCAGGTGGGAAGAGCGAATGAGACGCACGCGTTTCGTTCATCTCCCAGGGCTCAGTGTTCCTGTGATTCTCGGCAGGGACTTTCTCCTTAAAACTGGGATCGTTGTGGACATTGCGAATGGCGGCTATCGCGACGGTCAGTTCACGTTGCTAAAGCCGTTCATCAGCCCGCCGGCGTCCGATTCTGCCTGTGCAGATGAGGCGTCGGAGTCGTGTCGCGCGCCGAGTTCGGGGGCAAGCCCCCGAGCTTCGCGCTCGCCCGCTCATGGTCCCCTTTGGGATCGAGAGGCACGGCACGAACCGTGTCGCGCGCAGAATTCAGGGGCAAGCCCCTGCGCTATGCGCTTGTCGACTCACAATCCCCAGTGGGATAGAGCGACACGGCACGAAGAGGCACTACATCTAAGTGCCAACGTGGTAGCTGACGCGCTATCTCGTGCCCAATTGTCCACCCAGAGCTTTTCTCCAGGTGCAACAGCCGCTGCCGGTGCCCTAGCGCCAGCTAGCGTCGGGGGCGAAACGAGCGGAGAGAGAGGCGAGTCCGCAAGCGGACAAACCTGTTTCTCCGCGCTCCAGGCAGGCAGCGCGCCGGAAAGCGTGCGTGCGGGGGAGCTTCTCGAAAGCGAACCCATGACGCCGATGGCTGCAGTCCTGAGTGGGGACGAGACCAACCTCCCCTTTGGGAGAATTGGAATCGCTTTCAGCAGGCAAGAGCTACTGAAGGCCCAGCAAATTGATCCGTTTTGTCGCGGAGTGAGCGACGGTCTCAGGGAGACGGAGCGCCGAGACGCTGCTGGTAGTGCGGCGGGCTGTTGGGAGACGCTTTGATGTCCGGTTCCATCCTACCGCGATCCGCCAGTTGTTGGGGCGCCTGCTACTACAACCTCGACCGGCATCTCTTCTAGGTAGCGTAGCGCTGCCGGCAGGCTGTAGGCGTCCGGTAGATCATGGCGACCAGGCAGGGCGAGACGATTTTAAGTGCGAAACTTGCACGGTTTATTTCATGTTGAAGGATTGCAAAGAAGAGAAGGAATGAATATACATGGCGGGGCCGCTTAAATGGGCCCTCTAACAATGAGGCGGGGTTTCGCTCCAGTCACGTGACAGGCAAGTCCAGTTGGGGGGGGGGGGGGGTGCGGCAGCATCTCCCTCTCGCCTAGGTGACGTTTCCTGGCTTGTCCCCGCTGGTGGCAACCCGAAGTTCCCGAAGAACGTCATTCGCGGAAGGTGGACAGCTCCCCTAGGCGACGTTTCCCGGGCTTGCCTCCGCTGGCGGCAACCCGAAGCTCCTGAAGACGTTATTCGTGGAAGGCGGGCCTATTCGCCTCCCACGCACATGCACACAAAAGGATCTGCAACTCGGGCGTCCCAGTCCCCGCACCTGTACACAAAGGGATCAGACTACTGCGTTCCAGATGCTCCGGAAGAACGTTTCGTAGAAGGCGGGCTTAATCTCCTCCCCGCACCTGCGCACAAAAGGATCGTCCCGCCTGCGACAACCAAGCCGATGGGGAGACCTCTGGTTAATCCTTTTAAACGGGCTGTCGTACGTCAACCGTAACAGCATCTCCGGCGGGGGAAGAAGATCCCGACGCGTAGGGGCCAGCAGCCACTGGGCGAGGGATCGGCGTTTCAGCAGCAGAATTTCTCTCCGTAGTGACGAACCCTTGGTTCGTAGCTGGCAGATTCCCTGGAGTCGTTCATCAGTTCTCGGGGCGCTCTTGTAGGCCTTCTCTCCCTGGTCCGGACCGGTGAAACAGGGCTTGCAAACAGGTCTCGCAACTTTTTTATTTTTTATTTACGGATACTGCAATCCCCAAAGGGATTTTAGCAGGGTGGAAGTACAATATATGAGCATACAAATGCAGGCAACAAAGCAAAGCAATACGTAGTACATTGCCTATACAAACAACATCGGTTTAAATAAAAGTGGCAAAAAGAAATGAATGAGGTCACATTTGATCTTGAGGCCTAATCAACAGATGTTAGCAGCAAATAAAGACAACGAGGCTGAGTAACTTCTATATTAGTCAAATTATTCCATTCTATCACAGTCCTAGGAAAAAGGAATATTTAAAACAATTATTTTTACGCGGAATGGTGTCACTGTTAGTTGATGCCTTTGTCTTGTGGCATACCCGGAAGAAAATGTAATGATATCAGTGATGTTAATGTTGTAGGTCCATTTACAAGCTGATAGAAGAATTTTAGTCGGGAAACTCGATTGCGCTCTGTTAGTGCAGCAAGTTGGCTTGTTTTAGGAGTTCTGTTACTGAGGTACGGGAGAAGTTATTATAAATGAAGCGAACTGCCTTTCTCTGCACCCGTTCGAGCTTTTTGATGTTAGTTTGCGTAAACGGATCCCAGATAATAGCTGCATAATCTAGTACTGGGCGTATAATTGTTTTATACGCTAATAAGCGAACGGGACACGTGTGTATCGAGTGCCTTATCTGAACCGAGCACGCGCTATGCGCAGACGGTGTCCCGCGCATGCTATCACCCTTGCCACCGACATGTATATAAGCGCACTCGAATAAAGGCAGTCGTTCGTTCTCAAGCAACCCGAGGCTGTCGTCTTGCTTTATCGCGTCACGCGATACAACGTGGACAGCTTTAATGCTCTCCTAAGAAAAAACAATTTACGATAGGCATTAGTGGTTACTTTATCAATGTGCCGATTCCATTTGAGGTTGTTAGTTATCCACAGGCCAAGGTACTTGTATTCTGTTACTTCAGATAGAAAAATATTGTTAGCCGAGTAATTGAAATTAAGCTTTTTCTTTTTGTGAGTAATGCACATAAAAACAGTTTTCTCAAAGTTCACTGACATCTGCCAATCTTCACACCAGGCAACTACCTTCTGAAACGCATCATTTAGTAATACTTGATCCGAGGGGTTGTCTATTACTGAATATAAAACACAGTCGTCTGCATATAATTTGATTTTAACAGGAAGATCATTTACAAGATCGTTTATATACAACAGGAAGAGGAGCGGCCCAAGAACCGAGCCCTGGGGAACGCCAGAGTCAACGGAGAGATGATTAGAGTCCCGATTCTTAAAAGTAACGAATTGTTTACGGGCAGTGAGGTAATCTGAAATCCAGTTAATCAGCTTATGATTTTTAAGAATTTTGTTTAATTTATGGAGTAGTTTATGATGAGAGACTTTATCAAAAGCTTTGGAAAAATCCATAAATATGGCGTCTGTCTGTTAGCGTTGTTTATATTATTTGCGAAGTCATGCACTGTTTCTACCAATTGGGTTATTGTTGAATAGCCTTTTCGGAATCCATGCTGATGTGTTGTTAGAAAGTTATGTTTCTCAAGGAATTCCGAAATGTGTTTGTGAATGATGTGTTCCAAAAGTTTGCATGCAGTTGAAGTTAATGAAATAGGGCGGTAGTTCTGAATGTGCTGCTTATTCCCGGTTTTGTGGAGTGGCTTAACTCTGGCGGTCTTCCAGTCGCTCGGCACTTGGCCTAATTCCAAGTATTTCACAAACAAAACTTGTAAATATTTGGACACCCATTCCGCATAGCGTTTAAGAAAACCATTCGGAATGTCATCTGGGCCAGAAGATTTTCTAATATCTAGATTAAGTAGCATATTAAAAATGCCCTGTTCAGTTATCTTAACATTAGGTATAGGAGGCAGGACTGCGTCGTAGTACGGTAAAATGTTATTATCTCGAGTGAAGACAGACTTAAAGTGTGCATTAAATAGGTTTGCAATTTACTTGTTATCATCAGTCAACTTGCCATTCACGTCAAAGACATCATACTCTTCTGATTTAGGACTAATGCTCCTCCAAAATTTCTCAGGAGCCGATGCGATGTAACTTGGCAATAAGTCGCCATAGTAGCGCTGCCTATCGCTACTGACTTGGTGCTTAAGCTTTGAAGTTAATTCACTGACTACGTTACCATTGCAATGCAAATTTGTGTTCTTCATTGTTTTCTTTAATCGTTTTAGCCGCCTTTTTAACTGGAGCGCTTTACGAGAAATCCAGGGGTTTTTATGTTTCTTCTTTTTTGTAATTCGTTGTACGAAAGAGTTAATACAGTCATTTATAATATTTTTAAACCTGATCCAAAGCTCATTTACATCGCATCTGCTGTTTTCAAACTCATTAAAATGAAACGCAAGAGTATCAATAATTGAAACGTCGTCTGCCCGAGAGAAATCGGGGAAAGATAAACGTTGCAATTTTTTATCAAGTGCAGTATTGCTTAGGGTTAGTAGCACGGCTTGGTGGTCAGAAATTCCTGGAAATACCTCGCAGCTTGTTCGAGCATCAATGGATCCGCTGACAAAGAATAAGTCTAAAACAGACTTAGAAGGTCCCTGAATTCTGGTATAGTCCTGCACAACTTGAAGCAGATCATATGTATAGCAAATGTTTAGCATGGCTTCTCCAACAAGATCGTGCTTTGTGAGCGTGAATGTTGGCCAGTGTATGTTAGGCAGATTAAAATCCCCTGAAAGGATAATTCGGTCAGTCTTTATATTTTCTCGCAAATATTTATCTAGTTCATCAAACATGGAAACTGGAGTGTTCGGTGGTCTGTATAGCACCTATAATGTACCTGATGCCATTGTAATACGCTTTACAAAAGATACCCTCAACATTGGGTATATTCGGCATTCGCAGGATGTTAAGTGATGTCTTGAAAAGGATACTGACGCCTCCACCTCTACCGTCTCGATCTTTCCTAAACGCACTGTATCCAGACGGGACAAGCTCGCTATCATATATGGAGTCATTTAGCCAGGTCTCTGTTAGAATTGTGACGGCAGGATCATGTGAAAGGACAAGAGCCTCCAACTCCGCGACCTTGTTAATTACGCTCCTACAATTAATATTTATTATCTTTAGAGACCGGATGTTAGGGTTCTGGTGTCAGTCAGTCCTTGCCTTGGTTATCTGAAATCGTACATTTTTCTTTTCATCCCAACCGAACAAGATATTATTGATGCTCAACTTATCATAAACGAGTTTTACTTTCGCGCCATTTGCTTTCTCTCCTGCCGCACTCTTCCATAACTTCTGCCTTATGTCTCGAAGCCGTTTGGAAAAGTCTTCAGATAAGGATATATGTGTCCCCTTTAGTTTATGCGCCGATTTCAATATGGCCATTTTTTCGCGATAGTCGAGAATTTTTAATATAACAGGACGTGACCTGCATGTTTCTTTTTTCCTATTCTATGACATCTTTCAATGCCAACTACCTCCCTGCCGAAATGTTTCACAAAATGTCTTTTCTATTTTTTAACTAGTTCATCGTTTGACTCAGTATTTCGCTCGTCAAGACCATATATTACCAAATTGTTTCTGCGACCTCTGTTCTCTATGTCATCATCTGGTCCCGAAGCGCCAACACTTGAGATTCAAGTTTCGAGACTATTGATTCCATATTCTGAACCCTCCCGGCCAGACCATTCAATTTTTGTAACTGCTCATCAATACCATCAATGCGTTCATTTATTCCGGTAAGCTTTTTTTCTATTTCCTTCTGCGCACACTCAATGCCCTCAACAGTCGAACTCATAATTTTTGACCTTGCAATAATTCGGATAACATTTTTTTCCAGCTCAGAAGGCCCAGGATTGGCCTCGATGTCACCACAAGAAACAGATCATTGTTGGCCGGCAAAACACAATTTAAAAACCTTTTGACGCACAGTGGGCAAGGCAACAGCACAGGAAACGGTTGTCGCTTCGGTAACAACTCATAGGCAAATAGCCACTAACCTGGATAGCGAAGCAAAGCGGGTTTCTAAGCATGTTGCCGCCAGCGCTGTTGCCAAGCCCACTGATGAAGAGCTGGCTCGTTGGGCTTCTTATAGCCTGAGAATGGACCACGTGACATGACGTAATCGACGTCGGCATTGGAGCGGGCATCATGACGCAGGGTTCATTGGGACCACCGCAGATGTCGATAAGTGCCGATGTTGCCGTGTCGTGCCCAGGAGCGTAGTCCACGTGTGTCGTCACTGGGGAACCGTCATGCGCCGTTTGCAGGATTCCGAGGAAAACCTGGATAGCGAAGCAAAGCGGGTTTCTAAGCATGTTGCCGCCAGCGCTGTTGCCAAGCCCACTGATGAAGAGCTGGCTCGTTGGGCTTCTTATAGCCTGAGAATGGACCACGTGACATGACGTAATCGACGTCGGCATTGGAGCGGGCATCATGACGCAGGGTTCATTGGGACCACCGCAGATGTCGATAAGTGCCGATGTGCCGTGTCGTGCCCAGGAGCGTAGTCCACGTGTGTCGTCACTGGGGAACCGTCATGCGCCGTTTGCAGGATTCCGAGGAAAACCTGGATAGCGAAGCAAAGCGGGTTTCTAAGCATGTTGCCGCCAGCGCTGTTGCCAAGCCCACTTTTCGCCTCCTGTTTGGGCACGCAATCACTCCAGAACAGTGCCGGACCCAGAACCACAAATAAACGAGCACAAGGCCAGTCTCCCCCAAGACACACCAGGCTTTACAAAAAAGAAAACTGCAACTGCTTTCCCATTCCTTTCGCGCGTCTGCCCCCTTGAACACTAAAAACAGCCATTTCCCGAAAGCGTTATGACGTGATTACTAAATCCGCTAACGATCAACTACAACTACGCGAAAAAAAAACGTACAAGAAAAAAAATACTAACGTCGAAACCACGCTGAAACCAGAGTGAGCATGAGGTTTTCGCTACTCTAGGGGCAACGACTCAGACCTTCGGCACTGCCTTTAAGTTTACCCTTCTTATAGCGAATATCGAAGCCAAGCTCTGCCAATAAACTCATAAAGCCTCAGCTGATGACATCCGCGTGTTCATTCCTCTACCCCGTTGAGGGGGGAACTGAAAATTATGCATGACTGAGCGACACCGTCGCAGTAAGCGACCACCTCACGCACAGGCTGATCTAAGCCACCTTTGTTCCTCTCTCTCGAAATGACTCTCTACGACCGCTGTCAATCATGTCACCCGGTATGAATAGAAAGAATCGGGACCATCTCCCGGTAACGTGTTCCGCGTCCTCTAACTCCGCCTTTACAAACTGTGAATTCGCCTTCGTGGCACGTGATTCACAAGTCTTCACTGGACAAGAAAACACAGGTGCACTTTCGAACCACGGAACTCGTGACTGCGATCGAAAAAAGGTCAAAGGGACAAAGTTGCTCTTTCGGTCATTGCTACCAGCCAGTACCAGCGCCTCTAAGGCGAAATATACTTGGCTTGGTGACCGCTTCAACTCTTAAACTAATTCATAGAGTGGTATTTAAAACCTAAAAAGCAAAAGCTACACTCTATCTACGCGCGAAAAGACTAAAAAATGTTTCCACAAATGCGCTTCAACGAACAAAATTTCTACAGTGGTAACTGATACACGCCTTACACTTTAAGCATTAAATTACAAAACTAAGGTCTGCCTTCGCAAACCCCAAATCTCAATGCTTAACTACAAAATCAGCTCGGTCAAGAGCCACCACCTTTGCGAAACCAGCTTCACGCTTTCCTTCGTGTTAACTGGCTCGTACGACACAGAAATTCGCAGCATAACACTTAACTTGTAAATTCAAAAGCAAGACTTCTTAAAACTAATAAAAGAAAGAAAATGCTTCACGTGTTCGTACAAACAAGTTACTCATCGGTGTGACAAATTGATTAGTTCCTAATGCGCACTCGATGGGGTAGCAGTCCGAAAGCCCTCGCGCTTCGCCGAGGACGACAAAGGGCGCCAGACATATACTGCCCTCTGCTGACACCTGGCACTCTGTGTCCTCGCAGCTTGCCCTCTCTTCCCCGAAGGGGAGGCCATAAACGCGGGAAGAATAGCCCTTCTCCCTTTGTTCTCGCTTTCGCAACGCATTCCTCCTCGGTGCCTGTTTGGCTGGGTTCATACGCGCATACTCAACCAGTTTGAAACCTGAAGCCGCACCTTTATTCGCGGAAACGCGCCCTTTGCTGTCGCAGTCAGCCTTTGGTGACGCTTCCGTTTCCTAAGCCGTCCCAAAAAACCCTTTCCCGTTCGGCGCGATGGCCTGGTGCATTGTCTTACGGGCTGCGGTTTGGCGACTTTTTCAAGTTTTCGATGCGCCGAATACTTGGCTCTCTTTTTCTGACGGCCTTGTCTGAAAACGTTTTTCTTTGCCATGCGGTCATCTGTTATGCACCTGAAACACCCGAGCGTTGGGTTCCCGTTCTGCTCGGCCGCCATGGCATTCTGCTCTACGTTTGACGATTCCGGGACGTCTCCGCAAGAAGCGCTCTTTGGAATCGCCACTGGCTCTGGTTCCGCGACGTCTTCGCGCTCTACATTCGGCCGTACCTGAGAGCAGCTCAACTGCCGAGGCACGAGGTCCGTATCCAGCTTCATATTGACCCCATTGGGGTTGCTGGAACAAGCCTCGTCCCCGCAAGGAGCGCTCTCCGGGATGGCCGCTGACTCAGTTTCGGTGGACGCCTCAAATGCGCTCTCTCCGAAGCTTGAGTCCATAGCAATATCCGGTTCCCTGTACTGTCGGGCCAATTTACCTGCGCTATCATTGAAAACTATTTCCTTAGCCAGGCCTTCCCCAACTGTACCGGTGGGATCTCGAATCACCGCTTTCGTACTTTGCTCGGCCGCCCCACTATCTAGGTCTACCTTTGACGACTCCGGCCTTTCGCCCCTATGCAGGGGCACGAGACAGGTTTCCAGTGCCTCGTTAATCTTCTCATGGCAACTGGAACCAGCCTCGTCCTCGCAAGGAACGCTTTCCGGAATCGCCCCTGTTTGTAGACAGGCGACGGCCTCGCTCTTTACGTGCTTTACCTCTGAGGTTCTGCCACGTCGCACTCCGCGTGCTCTCCATTCCCTGACGCGACCTTAACCGTGGGTTGTCGCTCAGTTACCTCAAGAGTAGGAACTCTCTGTTCGTCCCCTTGATCTTTCCGATCGCTCTCAACCGGAATGCCGAGCTGCCGAAATAAAGCTCTCTTAGCTGTATCGTAATTCCGGCACTCGTCATCAGAAAGGCGAGGCAAGACGCAGGACACGTTAAAGGGAAACACGTTGTACAGTTCCAGGGACCAATTTCACGGTCAAGCTGCACCTCCGCGCATACCTTCTCGAAAAGGGCAAAAACTTTTAAGTTTTCGCCTACTTTGAATACGCCCAGCCTAGATCGTACCTGTTGCCCTCTAAGAAACTGGATTTTCTGTCGAATTTCTTTATCGAATTCTGTGCTCTTCCCGTTTTCGTTCCTGTTCCTCTCGTGCTCTTCTTAGCCTCTAGGCGCTTGCGTTCTTCCTCCTTAGTTCAAGCTTTCTAAACATTCCTCAAGTTCATCGTCGTCTGCCCCGACTGCTTCGATCGCCTCAATGATCTCCGGCTTTCTCTTCGATTCGGCAATTTGGAGGCCCAACTCTCTGGCCAAGTTTAACAATTCCGGCTTCTTTAGTGCCTTCAGGTTCATGGCTGCCCTTAGTGCTGCGAACTCTTCACTCGATAACAACCTCGACGTACTCCAAACTTCCGTCAACGGTTAAAGAAAATCACTGTTCTGTATTTCCCCCAAAAAATACGTAAAGCCTAGTGATATCTCAGTGAATAAAAGCCGTGCACTCACCATATGCAGTCATGAATCCTGACACCTTCCTTCCGAAGTTGTCACCAGGACCAAGAGGAGAAGTTCTCTTAGATGTTATTCAAAGTTGGGGCCTCCGGGGTAGCGCATCCCAACGACTGCCACCAGTCTCTTCGGGGGCGTGGGTTCGTATCCCACCGCTGCCACCAGTTGTTGGGACTCGCGTTGATGTCCGGTTCCATCCCACCGCTGCCACTAGTTGTTGGGAAACGCTTTGATGTCCGGTTCCATCCTACCGCGATCCGCCAGTTGTTGGGGCGCCTGCTACTACAACCTCGACCGGCATCTCTTCTAGTAGCGTAGCGCTGCGGGCAGGCTGTAGGCGTCCGGTAGATCATGGCGACCAGCAGGGGCGAGACGATTTTAAGTGCGAAACTTGCACGGTTTATTTCTGTTGAAGGATTGCAAAGAAGAGAATGAATATATACATGGCGGGGCCGCTTACATGGGCCTCTAACAATGAGGCGGGGTTTCGCTCCAGTCACGTTACAGGCAAGTCCAGTTGGGGGGGGGGGGTGCGGCAGCATCTCCCTCTCGCCTAGGTGACATTTCCCTGGCTTGTCCCCGCTGGTGGCAACCCGAAGTTCCCGAAGAACGTCATTCGCGGAAGGCGGACAGCTCCCCTAGGCGACGTTTCCCGGGCTTGCCTCCGCTGGCGGCAACCCGAAGCTCCTGAAGACGTTATTCGTGGAAGGCGGGCCTATTCGCCTCCCACGCACATGCACACATAAGGATCTGCAACTCGGGCGTCCCAGTCCCCGCACCTGTACACAAAGGGATCAGACTACTGCGTTCCAGATGCTCCGGAAGAACGTTTCGTAGAAGGCGGGCTTAATCTCCTCCCCGCACCTGCGCACAAAAGGATCGTCCCGCCTGCGACAACCAAGCCGATGGGGAGACCTCTGGTTAATCCTTTTAAACGGGCTGTCGTACGTCAACCGTAACAGGGCGCAGGGGGGCCGGAAACAGCGTGTGTCGCTGAGTCCCCCGCGGATTTATATTTGCTGGATCATGATGGGCTCCTGCTGAAATACATAGCCACCGATGATGACACTGTGGACCCGTTTAAGGTGGTTATCCCCAAAAGTCTGAGAAGCGCACTGTTGCGATGTTCTCATGACGAACCCTTGGCCGGTCATTTGAGTGGCTCTAAAGTTTTTGCGAAACTAAGCCAAACTGTGACCTGCCCTGGCATAAAGCGTGACATTTTTCGCTATTGCCGTTCCTGCCATGTCTGTCAAATGGTGAAATCAAGGGGTGGCAAGCCGCCCGGGCTGATGAAACCAATCGACAGTGAGCGTCCGTGGCAAGTGGCCACCTGCGATCTTATGGGGCCTTTCCCCGGGAGTAAGCAGGGGTTCACACACCTGATGGTAGTTGTTGATCATTTTTCTAAATGGGTGGAACTGTTTCCGCTTCGTAAAGTGACAGCGCGAGTGGTGCTGGAAAGGCTACAGGAAGTGTTTTGTCGGTTCGGCTTTCCGAAAAGACTGATTACGGACAATGCGTCCTATTTCACGCTCGGGTGTTTGGTGCTACGTGCCGTTCCCTGGGAATTAATCACTGCACCACTTCGCCCTACCATCCCCAGTCCAATTTGACGGAGAGACTCAATAGAACTCTTAAACCAATGTTAGCGGCCTTTGCCGAACGTCAAAAGGATTGGGCAGACCACTTGATTGAGCTCGCGTTCGCAGTCCGAACTTCCGAGAATCGCTCAACTGGTTTCTCTCCCGCCTTTCTCAATTTTGGAAGGGAGTTGGCTAATCCGGTGACCAATGTCATGCAATGCCAGCTCGGGGACGAGGAAGCGCCGGCAGACTGTTCTGCTTACGCTTCAGCACTTCGGGACAGGCTTTGTCGGGCTCTCTGTAGAGCAAGGCAGAGTTTGGCGTCGGCCAGGGCCCAGCAGAAGGCTCAATACGACCGGAAGCATCGCCATCTTTCATTTAAGGTAGGTGATCTTGTCCTGAAGCGCAACCACGCTCTTAGCGATGCGACGAAGGGGTTCTCAGCCTCGCTCGCTCCTAAGTGGCTTGGTCCGTACCGAGTAGAGAAAGTTTGGTCTCCGCTCGCGTACTTGCTGAAGGATTCCCCTTCGGGAAAACTCAGCCGTGCCCATATCGCCGACCTGAAGGCCTTTGCGTCACGGTCCGACGAGCTTGCGCCAGTGCCCAGTGGCATTGCGCGCAAGCAATGGGGTACACCCGGGGCAACGGACCGCATTCGGACCACGCACCGGTACAATCTGAGGAAGCGGTCACCTGTGTGATTTCGCGCCGGACGACGGACTTTTCCGCAACCGAAGGCCCTCAGTAAAATGCGTAGCCTCAATGGGCTAGCTTCTTTGCGGCCAGTGCACGAAAAGAAGCTAGTCCCAGCCCAGTGTATTGCAAGTGTGTTTATGTAGTGTTTTAACAGTGTGCATTTTTTTCCATTTTTTTTAAAGTACGCACGCTGAGTGTTTTTTTTTTGAAAGTGTGTTTAATTTTCGCGTGTACAGCCTTATAGTTTAATTCATTACGTTTTTTTTCTTGTACGTAGACGGTGAAGATTTTTTTTTCTTGTTCTTTTCTTTTTCCTTTTTTTCTCTTTGCCGAGAAGGGCGTTGTTGATTTGCGCGGTCGTCAGGCACGGTGGAGGACAATGGTCCGATTGACTCGTCGGTGTGAGGGGGACGAAGGACGCTTTGCGCCTTCTATGGCGCGGCGCGTTGTGTACGGCGATGAGCATGGCGGTGTTTGGGAGTGTTGCGCAGCCATGGTGAAAACCGCAAGGAGTGTGTGCGTGCGTGTGTGTGTGCGCGTGCGTGCGTGGTGCCTGTTGCTCTTCGAAGCAACCAGAAGTCGCACCAACTGCTGCATCGGATCATCGTGGACATTGAAGGTGGACGGGGTCACTGACCCTTTGACGACAGATCGAGAGCCCGGCTCTCTGCAGTCGCCGCCGCCGTGCAAACGCCTTGCAGCCACGGTTGTGGCTGCCCCTTTCATCTTGGCTCCGGCGGTGTGGCCAGCTGACCGGCAGTGTCCTCCCCAGCCGGCTGGAGTTCGGGACCGCCACCACCACGAAAGCAACAACTCCGATCTACCAACGGTGAGCCCGTTCTGATCAAGGCTGCCCTCGAGACTCCTACGTCTTCGGCCACCGCCCCTAGCCACAGAACTTTCGCCGTTTCCCCTTCGCACCTTGGACACTGTCCCGCGCCAGCGGCCGCCTTTTTTGTTAATATTTCTCCCCCTCTCGCGGCATTTTTTTTTTTTTGTATTATAGAGCATAGCAGTCTAATTTTTTTTCCACGATCCTTGTATATTATTATTGTTATTGTAGTGCATGAAAGTGGGTAGTATATTATATATATATATATATATGTCGGAACGCGGTGTTTTAAGAGTACTTGCTGGGCTGAGGTTAGCATTTAGCTGTGCATGAAAGACTCAATTGTCTTGATGCATAAGCCCCTACTAGCTGTTTCGCCAGGATGGTAGGGGGGCATTTAAGGAGAGGAGGATGTGGGGATTGAGGGTTGCGTGGCATGACTGCACGGGCTTCGCCTGCTTGCATCCCTCGCCATCGTTCCCCGCTGGCCTCCTTCTCCGCCCGCGCCGCCTAACCGGTTCCCGCGGTGGCGCTGCGCACGCGGCGGTTGTAACATCAAGGGGCTTTAAGGCCTGTACACGCTCGAGCCGCACATCGCCGCAAGCCGCACCGCCCTCGCGCGGTCCGCTTAAAATGGCCGCTCTGACGTCACGAGAGGCGGTCGTGAACTTTTTCCAGTATGCACCATGTAAGCGGCGACCGCACAAACATGGCGCTGGTTCGAAGCGATGCGAAGCGCGAGGCCTAGGCTGCTGTGGCAGTTTGTTTTTTGTCGTTTTGTGTTTTGCGGGATCATTGCAAGAGTTATCGAGCACTCGCGGAGGACAGTCGTCGAACGCAGTAATCCGAGTACCCTGCCTGACCTCTTCAGCGCGTGCGATCGTCAACGGCAACAGATGGAAATGTGTTGTGTTACGCGAGCGTCGGAAGCAATGAAACCGGCGATTTCGTGTGTGTTGGGCCGTATTTCGCTTGTGCGCCAGCAGTACAAACGCGAAGGCCCACATACACGCGCATTCTAAGCATGACACATGCATTCAGTACGCGCCAGAATGAAAATAGTGTGGTCGCCATCTCAGCGTACGGTGCACCAACGCCTATTTAGGAGGCGTTAGATGTACCTAGGTGTTGTGTGTGCGCGCTTCATCGCTGCGAAGCTCATACGTGTATGTGCATGTGCAGTGCTGTTTGTGTTTAAGAAGTGACCATATGACCTGTAGCGATTAGCTTTATTGTCGCGTCATCGCAGCCATTCGTAATGTGCTGTTTGTGCCTTGCTTATGTGAGCTGTTTTGGGAGCCTGCGAGCGCCTTGGTGACCGCGAACACGTACAGGGCGTTTGAGTGCTGGGGTTTACTGTACGAGGTGAAGGGTACTGTATGTATACGGCAATGTGTCACAGTGGTGCTAGGCGTATAAGTATTCGTTTATGCGATATGATTATGCTCTGAAGTGAACCGTGCATACAGAACGGTTTGTACAGAACATTAGGCCCAAAAATTCAAGGATGCCAAAACGAAAATTGAAGGAGGCGGAAACAAACCGTACGTGTACACATACATTGAAAAATAATGAAACATCCTTCTCCTTGGCCGAACTTCTTGTAGCTAAGCAGTGCTGAGTTGGACACACACTACAAGCTCTTTAGGGTGCTTTTATGCATGTGCTCTAAAGTAACAGTGCAGAAGCACTGCTGGTCGTTTGTGCTCTTTGCTCAGTAGGGTTTTGTATCAAACCAGCTTTCCTTGCTTTGTATACGTGTTGTTTGTTTACAGTGTTGTCACTGCACTTTTACTCTTTACGAAGAGAGAGGGGAAGGCTAGGGAACAGCTTAAAAGTTATATCACTGCTCCACGTATTCCAATTAAATTTTGCGCCAGGTGTCATGTGCGTAATGTAAACAATGCAAATGTGCCAACATGCTATTTTTTGCGGATGTGATGACACTGCAACGCACCTTCTCTGCCACTGCCCAACCCAACCTTTCATGTGAACAATGTGCTTTGCCAGTATACTCCATCTCAGTAGTTCCTGCAGCACTGGGGCAGCGGCAGGGCTTCTTAGCCAATAGGAAGGCTGAATTCCCTCAAGATGTGTATCCATGCTGTGTCAGCTGCTCAGCGTTGCTTGCCATCCTTTCGATACATCAGCCACGTTGGGAGCAGTGACGCAACAAATGTTCCTACGTTGTAACTAAAGGCTGCGTTTCAATGAATGCTACTGTTGGGCTTCGCTTCATCGACACGTATCTGAGGAGTTCAATACAGCCTTGAGCCAGTTTAGTAAAAGTGAACACCGATAAATGTTACATGCACCGCACCATCCTGCTCAGCGTGTATTGACGTTTGATCACCAACTGTCATCAGTACGTACTAGAGCGAGTAGGAATTAATTATGCAGTGAACAATGACACCTTCGTAGCGTTCTGCATCGTCAATGCATCACCATTGCAACTGCTATGGTGCCACCTGCCAAATATTACCGAACCACTTTTATGCCTGTGTAGTCCTAGCAGTGTCAAACAAACAGCTGATCTCAATAAGAACAACAAAAATACCTAATGCTTTGTCCTCATCAGCATGAGATGAGACTACGCAGTGATGGATTTTACCATTTATTTATTGCTGTCAGGGCGTACAGCTAGTAAAGGGCAAATTTAGATTGAAGCGGGTGTCTGGGCTGCATGGGCGGTGCCTTGTTGCTGCATAATCACGGTTAGGGTGGTACTGATGTTACCAGTGCTAACCGCCACAGTAATTCATCGTACAAGATGGGCATGCGAGAAGGGCCTAACATCTGTAAATCTTTTGTGAATGTCACCATGTAGCCTGCACCAAAGGACAACAGAAGCTAGGCAACATGATAGACGTAAGGCGTGGAATTGACGAGTGAACAGTTTACTTCATGCACCTTCGCAACGATCCATCTCCTTACATTATCTGCCATCATGTCAACAAACTCATTACAGTTCGACTTGTAAATGTAACATGGATGTACTATGCCGTTGTCGTGATCTAAATAAAAAAATGAAAGGTGCATTAGGTGTTTTGCAAAAAAAAAGAGAGAAGGAGGTGAACCCTTCTTATATGGGAGTAGGCAAGAGAGAAAGGTCCTTTGCGTTGCTGGTCGGGCAAGGAAAGAATGCCTCTGTACACGAAGAGCAGGTCATGTTCTTGTACTACAGATTCTTTGCTTCTATTTCGGCTGCTACTATGCCGTTTTAAAGAATTCTTGTGGTAGAATACTCCTTGGAAGACACTTTACAACTTTTATAGTATAACTAAAACTTTCCGCAGGGCCCTGGTGAACGGTCCTCTTAAATTTCTGAGGGGCCCATCAAGGGGTTGTACAAATTAGATGAGTTGTTTCTATGTAAACCTCACATTGACAAGCTTTGCAAAAATCTCGGCAAGGCTTTTATATTCTGCTCAAGAGCCGAAATTGTTTTGATATAGAAACCCTTTGAGAAATTTATTTCAGCTTGTTCCACAGCCACCTGTGGTACTGTGTTACATCTCTGGGCCATTCATACATTGAGCCATTTATAAAACTTCAAAAGAGGGCTGTCCACTTTATGACTTCCTCACAATACAATGCTAACACGACACCGCTCTTTCAACACGTACACATTTTACCGTTTACTTCATTACTAAATTTTAAACTCTTGTAATGGTTAATAGTAGCATCGTTACTGACTACCCACTCTCTACTACCAACTTTACCGAATCAGGACGCTGTACACGCAGTGCACTAAAACAAAATTTTCTGGTTCCAAAGGCTTGTAATGTGTGTGGTAAACGGAGAATTTGAAGTGTTGGAGTAGTCGAGAGGAACGTTCAGCCCACGTAAGTTAGAAATGCAGCTAATTTTCAGAGATAATTAAAACTGCATTTTCGTGATCTTCTTTCGTATGTTTATTAATACAATCACCGCTTCCTTTTTCTTTTTTCTGGTGCATTTTCCTTTACTTGTAGATGTTCAATGATACCGTTCGTATTTTGAAGATTCTTTGTATTGTATTCTCTACTTCTTCTAATGTAAAGTGCATATTGTTGCTGAGTTTAAGTACACGTGTCTGTGCTAAATTAATTGCTTTGCTTCCTCTACATTTTTATGGATTGCAACTGGCCTCGAGCTAGTGATCCCAATGTATTTGTTCACATTATGTTTTACTCTGTACTGTACAAGAAATAAAGTTTAATTCAAGGAAACATTTTTCTCACAGGGCCCCCTAGCCTGGAGCTGCAGCCCCCTTAGCCCATAGGTTAATCTGGCCCCAGTAGTAACTACTATCACGAATGCAAGTTTTGGCTTGCCATCCCTTTTATCAGGTTAACATTGATTTGCACAGCAGAAATCCTAACATTCATTGCATGCAGAAAACAGCCTTAGATCAAAGGACGCAAGTAACTTGTGTCCTCAAGAATCTAAACCTTGTTTGGGGTTTTCTGGAATGAAAGCAGTTTAGGTACCTTAGTCTGACACTCTATTTTGCTTGACTGCAGCATTTATCATGGATGCGAAGTGGGTGTTGTGACAGAAAGCCAGTGTGCTCATACAAGAAAAAGTACTGCAATGCCGCTCAAAAGTTTTCTAGGTGTATTGTGCAAAACCACAATTAATGTACGGGAATGACATGACAGTGGTCATAACTTAAAGCAACGGTTCATTACAGATGGGGTACACATGTATGGTCACATAAACATAATGGTGCAAGCTTGACATATAAGTGATAGTCCTTTTTAAGATACAAGTGGCATGGTGACATACCGGGAATCAATGCTTGTTATTTCTTTATTCCCAAAATTATCAGTTGTACAATACTTGTGCCCGATACAATGACATATCTCTGAATCACAGATGTCACATCCTATCTGCCCTGTGAAATACTTTGCCGCATGAAATGGAAATCTCATTGACATAATCAGTTATAGATTTTGCATTAGTTTTATGCTGTTTCTTGCAGTCTTGTCTTTCATGAGTACTTGCATAATATGGAAAAGGGTACCTTGACATTCTAAATGTTATCTATATATGACCACACAACTATTATTTTTCCTAATCAGAGGAGGCTCTCGTGTCATTATATTAATTGAACTTCTTTAACAATGAATATGCGACAGGTACTTGCATGTGAACAAGTGTATGTAGCCTCAAAGGCAAGCACGTTTACGAAAGTATCTTTCAGTCATATTGGCAAGAAAACTTTCCCATGGGCTTTTTTTCACGCCAAAGGTGACCACACATTTCTTGATCTAGCAGACTGATCTTTTATGCTACAAGTCTGTGCTGTTTTCCTTGCAACGAGTAGTTTTACATATGTCTACAACACGTAGGTCCTTCATCGGCTATTTTTTTTTCTACAACTTTGATGTTTTCTTGGGAACAATATATTGCACGTTTTTGAAAGCTAGCCATTCAGAGGCCATTCTTTCTTGAAAAGCTTCTTTGCAGCCAGGCTCTAAAGTTGTTGATAGACTGTTTATGTCGATTTTTTTACGTAACAATTAGTAGTCTTGCATTTAAAACTTATCCTTTGTGCCCAATATTTAGCTCTCTTTTTGCACTAGTTAAGGTGTGGTACCTAATTTTTTTATATGAAAATAAATATTGTTACTACAGGTACGTGTGTCGTCGTATGACTATTGAATATTTGATAAATAATATTTTATTCAATTCGTATTTGAAAACATTTACATTCGCCCACCTTTACTTCTTGTACAATGCACAAAGAGGCACGCAAGCCATAGTGGTGCTTAATGAAGTCTCTTTTTGCTGCATGTAATAGTGGCACAAAGCAGCTTCTCACAGGGAACTTGATTGTGTTATCTTGTGTATTGTTCTTCTGCCATATGTATTCTGAATTGATAATTATATCACAGACAGATATATAACCTCTCAATGGAACAGACATTTATTTGATACACATGAACTCGCACCCTGTTCAGCTGGCTTTCAGTTACGCTGATTGTGGCCAGCCTCTATAGAGTATGTCTGCAATGTGGTATGAGGGTATGTTCTCACAGCAATGTATTGAGTAAGGTTATTGCATAATTATTATTAAAAAAAGACAGCATTAGCCCAGGTTTTAAGGGTGAGAAAATGCTTGGTGCACTTCACCAAGCATACAGACAGCATATAATGTGACTACATACCATGTGCTAGTTTGTATTTACAAAGTGTTTACAAAATGGGGAAGGTGGAAGTGAGACTCCTTGGGGAAGCAACACTTCAGTTGTACTGATGGTACAGCGTGACCATATAATTTCCTTATTGCTTGGTTAAAAATATGGTGGGTTACAACCTATGAAATGCCACACCAGCAAGGCTGAACATCCATCCTTACTTTTCAGTGGCTTAAATACACACTGTGTTGTTGAGCCTGTGTTGTTGAGATTCCGAAATATCGCCTCTTGTGCCACGTTGTCAAATGCCCCTTCAGGTCTAGCGCGAGAATGGCCCGTGGTGTGTGGCAGGGATGACAATCTCCTTCAATTGCATTAGCACGTCCTGGGTCTAAGATGTCGTATAAAGCCAAACATGGGGTCTGGCATTTGCTGGGTTTCGTCCAGGTGTTGGGAGGCATTTGAGTACTATCCTTTTCATGATTATGCTTATGCATGATGTGAGGGATATCAGCCACAGGTTGTCAATGTGCGGGGACTTGCCCGGTTTGGGGATAAAGCGTACTTCAGCTGTTTTTCATTCTTGTGATAGCTTGCGTGATGTCCAAAAGTCATTGAAGGGGTCTAGAAGCGTCTCTAGGGCCTGATCTTCGAGGTTAGCCTCGAAGATTCTGGTCGGGCCCGGGGGCACTGCTTCGCCGGCTTTTTTCATCAATGGAACAACGACATAACACAGAATGAACAAACACGAGTGCTGTGTGACACGGTCATATTCCATCATGTAATCAATTGTACGCTCACTTTTAACTTGGCAGCTACAAAAAAAACCATAAGTAAATCAACAAGCCGTAGTTGAATATTCACTCGCGTGCTCGGTGATGAAGAGAGAAGTGACTTGTCGATCTACACAGCTGTATTCCACGATAATAGAACCATCTGTATAAGAGTATGTTAATGTAAAGGGCGTTCATTTTAAAGTGTTACGGAATTTTAAAAATCGCCTGTGGCAGGTAGCATAACTTATCGTTGAGCTGGGTTATTCGATGAGGTGGACATTAGTAGCACAAAAATCGAAACACATATTCAAGTAACAAAAATTGACTAATGAACTTCTTAGTTAATTACTTTACGACACATATTGCAATTTACGAATTATAGCCGGTGAGCTTGCAAGACGCATCCACTTGAAATGAATTTCCAGGATGACGCCAGCTTTGAGATATTATTTTCCAAAGTGGGGACGAAATACATGGGCGTTCCAGTTACTTTAGTGCTTCAATGTATAAAACAGCATTTTGGTAAAAAAGTAAGTGGAACAACAGTGCATTTTAGGGCGAGTTTGATGGCACATATCTCCAAACTGGCGTCATTCTGGAAATTCATCCCAAGTGGATACGCCTGCCAAGCTCACCGGCTCCAATTCGTAAATCACAATATGTGCTGTACAATAATTAACTAAGAAGTTGATTAGTCATTTTTTAATTAGTTCAATATGGGATTTCTCGTGTTACTAATGTCCGCCTCATCGAATAACCCAGCTCAACGATAAGAATTATGCTACCTGCCACAGAGGATTTCTAAAAAAATTTTAAAACTTATAAATGAACACCCTGTATAACGCTGCGGCGCTTCAGCGTGCTACGCTGTTGCTGCGACAAATCCCTTGTTCATTGGCTTAAAAACGCACGCGCGGTCTTGCAAGCTTTCGCTAGCACATCTACAAAAAATGCGCCGTCACGCCGCACACAACCGAGTACATAGCGATGTATGTTGTTACAACAGTATGCGGTAGCAATGATTAAAAAAAAAGAAAGAAAGGAAAACGAAAAAAAAAAAGAAAGCGCAGGTAAGATCACTGCATAGTGTTCGAGAGTGGCTCAGCGCGCCAACGCAACACATGCAGTCAACAGGTATGACAGTGCAAGAGTTTTGCGTTTTCGCCGTGACGCGGAAGCTTGAACCCACGCCGACAAAAATATGCCAGTGTCGTCTGCTGTTGACGATAGTTGCCGACTTAGAACATCTTTGCCCCGCCTCTCGGTTGCCGGCTCTTAACATACGTCGCGTCCCCAAATCGGAGTGCGGATGCCGGCACATGCGAACCGCTCGAGCTCACTAATCAGAAAATTACCTAATAAGAAAACAAACGTAATAACAAAATCCTGGCTCGGGCCAAAATTTTGCTGGTCGCCAGCACACAAACGCTGCGACCGCGTGTTGCATGCACTGTGGTTGCATGTTGCCAGTCGCTGGTTATCTGTTTTGCCAGCCAGAGGGCGCGTGCGTACGGCACCGCTCGCGCCGGTCCCAGCGTGAATCGAATTTTGTGCCCGGTTGCTTCAACCGTCCGCCGCCACTGAACCGCCAGCATGCGGTGCCTTGCGGCGATGAGCGGCTCGAGCGTGTACAGGCCCTTAGGCGGTTGGCGGTGAGGGCGGGGCGCTGACGTCGCTATGCGGCCGGTTGTCGGCCGCTAGCGGCGAAGCGTGGACTTCTCTCCGGGACCAGCGCACGGTACGTTGATGCTTTCCTCTCGTCCGCCGACACCTTTGTGACTAGGACTGGAGCTCGCGCACGGTGCCTTTGCCCGTGCGGGGAGCGCGTACTTTGTGCTGATCCTTTCCCGACGCTAAGCCGACGAGCGGTGCCATTAGTGCTCGCGCGAGGTCGTACCTCGCCGAGCCGCACTTGCCGAAAGCCTAAGCCGAAGGATATTGCCCGTGCTCTCGCGAGTTGACCCATTGGTTATCGCCAGAGCAAGTAGCATAGTCGCCGGGACTTTTCCTAGCGGCGTGTCCCAGCTTGAGCCTGTGCTCTCGCCGCGACGTGCTATAGCGCCTGTTATTGTATTTTCGCCCTGGTGCGGGACCCCTTTGGCTCCCCTCCGTGCGGGCGTTTGTACAGTGCTGGTGCCGACGGTTTCAGTAAACGGTTTCCGTCAACTCATGGCGTTACGTGTTTTTTGCGTGCGTCGCTCGGTAGCCCCTTGCGGCCTCTGAGCTCGCGCGCGAGCGGTGCTGGAGGCGACGGCTGACGCGGCCTTGTGGCTCGCTAAGCTAGAACCCGCGGTGGTTGGTCTCCTGTGAGACACCAAGAACCCACACACTTCCATGGCAGACACTAGTTAGGCAGATTCCTCGTTGGCGCTCCATAATTCTCCTCGCACGTGTACGGTATGTTGCAGAAGTCGCGGGGTGCTTTTCTCGTCGCGACGATAGATTCTGAGCGTAGGTCTCACGTAGGACGCGCAGGCTTTGGCGAGCCCCAACACAAGGGCCAGCCCGGGTTTTAGCTGTGGTGTTCCCGTTGCCCCTTTGGTGTCCTGGAGGCGCCGACAATACGAAAATGAAATGTTATTACAACTTGTAAATAAAAGCTATTAAAGAATATTATCACGCCTAGGCACCAACCTGTGACTCAGCGCTACCGCGCCCGTGTGAAGAGAATTACGGAACGCCAACGAGGAATTTACCGAAGGTCGCAGATGACATGCGAAGTTGCGTAAAATGATCACTTTTGATGACGGTACGTGGGTAAAAGAATGAACGTACCGCTCGAAATAATGCGATAATAAGCGCCACCACGCCGACAAACGTACGCAGACTAGATGGATCTGGACGAAAACGGCAGCGGCGGCGGTACCAAAACAAATGTGAACAACTTGGACAGGCGCGGAAAAAATTTTCCGGCCGCTTTGGCCTTTCCGCCCGCTTGCCGCTTCCAAGTAGGAAAACGTCTCTTGTTTGCGATTGCGTCCCTACGGAAGGCTGGTAATTACTGTTGTGTTGTTGAATCCCAAACCATCAATTACGTAAGGCTGGTAGTTGCTGTTGTGTTGTGGAATCCCAAACCAGCAATGTACACACGAAGGGGTTGATGACAGCAGTGAAATTCCACCGACTCGCAACAGAATGCACGAAACAGACAGCCGACAAGCATGAATGCGCACAGCGTAAGTAAACTCTTGTTGCAGGCGCTGACAGTTCTCGTTGGAGTTCACGCGTCCTGAGAAATTGATTATGTGCACTATACACTGAACAAGAACAAAGTTCATTCCTGCATCACTAGTACACCAATCAGTCGAGATTCTGAGGTACAAGGCCGCTTCCTGTTTGCACCGGCGTAAGTGAAGTAGAAATGAGTTGCACGCACTACTTAAAATGCGTACACATGCCATATCTATGCTGTGTGGTGAAATATTCTGTACAATTCTGAATCTGTTGACGTAAAGGCAAATTACCGCTGCACGCTCGCACACAGTGGAAGACACAGCGGCCCATGCACTTGCCGCAGGAAATGCAATCCTCTTGTATGGGAGCAGGGCGACGAAAGCTTCAAAAAAAAAAAAGCCTTAAGCGTTTTTGCGCGTATTTAAGTTTTCTAGCGCAAAGACGCAGCGAACAAGCTATTGCTATGGGAGTAGGTATAGCCTGGTCACACGTGCATTTTCACGCGTATAGCCGTCCTTGACTTGTGAAACGCACTTCGCCCCGACGAGGACGACGCCATCTACGCTTAACGGAAATTAACAATTAATGATGTCTTCTCCGATCGCACGGGTCGTCTCAATGGTGCGTTTTCGAAGACTGGTCCATTCAGTGGCGCGATGAGAGACCGCTGCAAAACGCCCACTGTACCTGTCCGACTGACTGTATTTACTGAGCTTACTTTACTTTTTACTTAATTTCTTCACAAGCACACGCGAGGGGGGGGGGGGGGTCTCACGTCTTTGATATACATGTGTAGAGTCTGCTTAAACTACCGATATCTATTATCGATCACGTGACGTACAGGAAAGCGGAAGATTGCCCCCCCCCGGTCGCGCCGGTGAACCCCCCCTCCCCCCCGAAAAAAATTTGTGGCTACGCCCCTGCCGGTGTCACACGGCCACTTTTGATAGCGATCGAGATCGATCTGGATCGGAATGTTCGACCGCGATTGGCTCCCTTCCGCAGATTGAGCAAAGAAGCCAATCGCGACCAAGAAATTCGACCCATATCGGGCTCGATCACGATCAAAAGTGCGCCGTGTGACCCCCGTATTAGGCACTGGAATGAACTCATGTTTGAAAGAATAACAAATGTAGCCTCTGCCACTACATAAGAGAAAATATTGCATCGAAGAGCTGACAATTCTCGCAACCTGTTGGGAAATGTGCCGAAAAGAGTTTACCAAAATGCGTTATTTACTGATGTGTGCATTGGTTCACATTAGACTGAAATGCCAAGTCCTCACGTGATGCAGGAATCCGGCGAAGCGTGAACATACCACATCGCGGCAGTGGTCTCGCGGAGTGCTGTGTTATGGACACATTAGTCACCCAAAATCGTTATTTTCCGCTGGTTGTTTGTGCACCCATAAACTGCACAGTGCTGGCTTGTAGCCTTTTGATGAGTATATATGCCATTATTTACGAGCGTAAGTCATTCGTGACAAAAATAAACGGAAACATCGAAGGAACGTTACCACTCCGCAATGCAAGCGCAAGGCAAGCACACAGTCCAGACCGAACAGGCAACACGGACACATACTCTCCACGCCAGACCATCGGGAGTGCCCTCGTGAAAACGTCTATATATAGGGGTTTTATGGCCGAATTGACTGCAGCGCGCGAAGCGGTCGGCATAAATCACTTCCGGTTTCGGTTTTGGGCGCGCGCATTTCGAACGCAAACTAGCACGCCGGCTGCGCCCCCCCTTCCCCCCCCCCCTTTTTTTTGCATTTCGTGCGGAATCGGCTTATTATTCGGTAAAAATGATTGCGGACGATCTCGTGAAGTCCCCTCGAATCTGTGCCACGTGCAATTTCACAAAGCAGACGCAAGACCTTTTATGAAATGTTGAAATATTATTGTGCTCTATATCAAATCAAATCAAAGCAAACTTTATTTTGTCCACAAGTGTGTGTTGTGGAACACGAGGGCTCGAGAAAAAGGGATTATCCACTTGAGAAGCCTCGAGCCCCGTTTTACATGGCATACAGCGAGAGCGTGGGGAAGTAATTACAGTACTGATATATACAATACTTAAGCTCACACAATATTACAATATTACAACGTTACAATACAAAAAGACAAAAGAAGGGAAAAACAGTTAAACTTGAAACTCGTTTAACAGAATCTATACTTTTTGCAAAGAGAAAGCGCCAATCCTTGGCGACAAAGAAAGCTTTGATTGCACTGTTCCCAGTTGTCTCTAAATTGATTTCACAGTGATGGAGTTCATTTAACAACTTTGGTAGCGTATGACGAAGCATTGGTTTGTTAGCATAATGCGTGAAAAAGGTATTTTTCATATATCATCATTGCGTGAATTATATGACCTTGTGAGTGGTGTCAACCCAGAAAATGTACGAAGTAGTCCGTCTGTATCGTGCTTGTACTTTCTGGCTAGATTTAATGGATACAAATTGTGTACGGACGTAATGTTATATTTGATAAACAGGGTTTTGTGTGTGCGCAGTTTTTTCCACGCATGCAATATGGCGAAGTGCTTTCTTTTGTAATACAAACAGGTGGTTCAGGTTTGTTAACGTTGTTGTGCCCCAGACTAGACAGCAATAATATAAGTGAGAAGAGAAAGAAATAGTGCAAAAATATGAAGCTTGACAGCTCTTGGCAGGTGGAATTTGAATTTCGCCAGAATTCCTACTACCTTTGCTACCTGTGTAACAACATGATTTATATGATTGTCCCATGACAGATGCTTTTGAAGAAATACACCAAGTGATTTTACTGAGTCAACAATCTCTATACGTGAGTTTCCTAAAGTAAGATTCAAAGTGGGTGCTACAGGTGATTGTCGGGTGTGAAGGTATAGTTTGTTTCGGCTGTGTTGATTTCAAGGGAATTGATTACGCTCCACTTGTGTAAATCGCAGAGCTATGTTAACGTTATTTTGAAGAGTTTCGTAAGAATTGCTGAAAAAGAAAATAGTTGTATATCTGCATAGGTTATGTACTTTGCTGCATAATTAATTTGTGAAATGTCATTTATATAGAAGTTAATAATAGTGGTCGAAGTATGCTTCCTTAGGTACACCTGAGGTAATTGCATTGTGCCGAGATAAATTGCCTTGAATGCAAACATTGCATTCTATGTTGCAGGTAAGACGTTATAAGAGCGAGCAGTGTGCCTCTAATTCCATATTAATGTTTTTAGTAAGTGTTAAGTGGTTCAGGCGGTCAAATGCCTTAGAAAAATCAATGTATATGACAGCTATTAGACTTTTTTCATGGAATGCTTTTAAAATGATTTCTTTTGCATGACAAGGGCAAGTTCTGTTGATCTCCTTTTCTGAATCCAAATTGAGTTGGCTAATTAAACTGTACTTGTTGGCAAAACCAATATTTGGCGTACATTATCTTTTCTAAGCTTTGGAAAACACGGGCAGTATGGAAATCGGTCTGTAATTTGATAAGCTATTTTTCCCCGCCTTTGAATATTGTACTAACTTTGCTACTTGCATTTTCTTCGGAAAGACGCCTGTAGAGAGAACAAGATTATAGATATGCGTAAGCTGTGGCAGTATGATGTCAAGAACATACTTGACTGGCCTGATTTGAATGCTGTCAATATCGCATGTTAAGCTGTTCTTAAGAGATTATACACGCTATCTATTTCACTCTCAGTTGTGGGATTCATATATATGCTTGCCGAGTTCTTGCTTATCCCTTTATGCCTGGCCGGGAATGAGAGGTAGAAACTAGATTTACAAAAAAATTATTAAATTCTTCAGCTAATTCTGCTCCTTGTATGACTTGATTGTTCAACTTTAGTTCATGAGTTTCTGGGTTTTTAGATGCACGATTTAGTAGCTCATTAATTTTTCTCCAATTACGTCCAGGTTCTGTTTATTCGCGATATCGAAATAATTGTACAGATAGTTTCGCTTTGCATTACGTAATAAAGCATTAGTTTTGTTTCTATGTAACCGAAATGTATCCCAGTCGGCAGCGTTACGCGTTTTGAGAAATCTATTGAAAAGCCTATCTTTCTTTTAATCATTTTAAGGCACTCCTTATTGACCCAGGGTTTACGCGCTCTTTTTTACTTTTTTATGTGTGATTAATGGAAAAGATGATGCTTAAAAAAATAGGCGTCAAAAATTCATCATATGCATTATCCGAGGTGGTAGACATGTCTACAGTATCCCATTTTATTTTTCGAGGCTGTTGCGAAAGTTCCGCAATGTTTTGTCTGATGTCTTGAATTTGTTTGCTCGTTATGGAGGTACGACGAGAATTAGGCATTTTTGTCAACAAGGAAGGAAATGGGCAAGTGATCACTAATACTCGATGCCAGTTAGTGATGACTTCGGCCTCTGGTAAGTTTCTTATAAACAAGTCAATTAATATTTCCGTTATCTTTGTCACTCTAGTGCATTCTTTAATCACAGTTGAGCAGTATGAAGATAGCATTGTGGATAACTTGTGTTGAGAATTGAGTCATTTGCATGTCTATGTTAAAATTACCACCTATAATTAATACTAAATTGTTTCACTTGCATAGCAATAAGTCTTCCAAATGTGCAATGAATGCATCGACGATTCCATCTGGAGGGCGGTACTTACAGCTAGGATATAGTTCTGCGATACAATTGTGAGACGCTCTGCATCACGTGTTATAAAACAAAATTCAGGAAGTAGGTCATAAGTAATGCACTTTTTGATATTTAGTAGCACTCCTCCACCACGTATGTCCTTGCGGTTAAGTGCAAGTGTGGATAATTATCATTCACTATGGCATCGCAGTGCATACATCTTGTTTGTCCTATGCCAAGCTTTCTTCTTATTGGTTTAATGCTGCGTCCATATTTTACGGCTTCCTCAATCTTTCCCACGTTTAATTTGAATATCCCTTACTTTTTTTTGTTGATTAGTTTTGACAGTCAGCGAATTCTATCTGATCTCTTGAGTTGACATTTTCATCTTCTGTCGTTTCTTTATTAGGTCCTTTGTTTCTTGGGAGAGCTTACCTACTGGTTGCCTTGGTGCCCTACCTACCACTTCAATTGCTGCTTCTGAGATCAACCTAGTTACGGTTTCATTCATTACTATATGTTGTCTGTATCTTCCTTATCTAAAGCTGTATATTTGTTTGCAGCACCAGCCTGAATTGGCCTGCCTTTACCCTTAACTGCCTTTAGGTTGCCTGTTTTCTTGACTAATTTCACTCTCTCTCTCTCTTCAAATTGAGAGAAATCCTAGACCTCACTAACCTATGGTCACTGCACTTAACCTTACCTAACACTTCTCACTCTGCACTATGCTTGGATCGCAGAGAGTATGAAATCTATTTCATTCCTTGTTTCTCCATTAGGGCTTTTCCAGGTCCACTTCCTGTTGCTGCGCTCTCCTGAAGAAGGTATTCATTATTCGGAGCCTATTCCTTTCCGCGAATTCTACTAACATCTCTCCTCTTGCATTCGTAGAATCGATGCCGTAGTGCCAATTGCTTGCTCAAACCTGCTTTTTTCCACTTTTGCATTGAAGTCGCCATGACTACAGTATACCGAGGTGTGCACCTTTCTCATTGTATAGTCAACATCTTCATAAAAACTGTTCTATTTCTTCTCATCATCGTGACTAGAGGTTGGGGCATAGGCTTGTACTACCTTCATTTGTATCCCTTCCTATTCAGCTTTATTACGACGCCTGCTACCCTCTCATTAATGCTGTAGAATTCATCAATGTTTCCCGCTATGTTGTTATGCACTAGAAATCCTACCCCGGTTCTTTCTTATCTGGAAGACCTCTGTAGCAGAGGAGTGGCCTGTTTAGTCAGCACTGTGTAAGCCTACATTCTTCCAACTCACTAAGGCCAATAATATCCCAGGAAATGCTTGATAATTCTTCAAATAGATCCTGCTAAGCTACCGCTCACTCGAAAGGGTGCGCAAGTGTTGAACGTTGCCAGGTTCAGTTTCTTGGCGGACTGTCTAAGCTGGAATAGCAAAGATAAGCATGGTAATATTTCAGCAATTTCGATGACATAGTAAGCAGCGGAAGAATTTTTACTGACCTGTACAGTTCCCAAAACAGCCAAGCTACTTTCATTCGAAATAGTGATGAACCGGATACAGAAGCTCCTTCTATAACTAGCGATGAAGTTAGAAGGGCCTTGAAAGAGATGACCAGGGGAAAAGCGGCTGGAGAAGATGTAATAACAGTAGATTTAATCAAAGATGGAGAGATATCATGCTTGAAAAGCTTGCGGCCCTTTATACGCGATGCCTCGCAACTTCAAGTGTACCAGAGAGCTGGAAGAACGCCAACATTATACTTATCCATAAGAAGGGAGACGTTAAAGAATTGGAGAATTACAGACCCATTAGCTTGCTTTCAGTATTGTATAAAATATTCACCAAGATAATTTCCAATAGAATCAGGACAACACTTGACTTCAATCAACCAAGAGAACAGGCTGGCTTCAGGAAGGGATATTCTACGATGGACCATATCCATGCCATCAATCAAGTAATCGAGAAATCTGCGGAGTACAATCAACCTCTCTATATGGCTTTCATAGATTATGAAAAGGCATTCGATTCAGTAGAGATACCAGCATCATAGAGGCATTGCGTAATCAAGGAGTAGAGGAGGCATACGTGAATATCTTAGCAAATATCTACAAGGATTCCACAGCTGCCTTGGTTCTCTACAAGAAAGTAGAAAGATAGCTATCAAGAAAGGGGTCAGGCAAGGACACAATCTCTCCAATGCTATTCACTGCATGCTTAGAAGAAGTATTCAAGCTCTTAGACTGGGAAGGATTAGGAGTGAGGATCGACGGCGAATATCTCAGCAACCTTCGGTTTGCAGATGACATTGTCCTATTGAGCAAGAATGGAGATGATTACAACAAATGATTGAGGACGTTCATCGAGAAAGTGCAAGAATTTGGTTGAAGATGAATAGCAGAAGACAAAGATAATGTTCAATAGCCGGGCAAGGGAACAAGAATTCAGGCTCGCCAGTCAGCCTCTAGAGTCTGTAAAGGAATATGTTTATCTAGGTCAATTACTCACAGGGACCCTGTTCATGAGAAAGAATTTACAGAAGAATAAAATTGGTTGGAGTGCATACGGCAGGCATTGCCAAATCCTGACTGGGAGCTTACCACTGCCGTTGAAAAGAAAAGTGTACAATCATTGCATTCTACCGGTGCTAACATATGGGGCAGAAACTTGGAGGTTAGCAAAGAAGCTCGAGAACAAGTTAAGGACCGCACAAAGAGCGATGGAACGAAAAATCTCAGGAGTAACGTTAAGAGACAGGAAGAGAGCGGTGTGGATCAGAGAACAAACGGGGGTAGACGATATTCTAGTTGACATTAAGCGCAAGAAATGGAGCTGGGCAGGGCCATGTAATGCGTAGGATGGATAACCGGTGGACCATTAGGGTTACAGAATGGATACCAAGAGAAGGGAAGCGCAGTCGAGGACGGCAGAAAGTCAGGTGGGATGATGAGGTTAGGAAATTCGCAGGCGCAAGTTGGAATACGCAAGTGCAAGACAGGGGTAATTGGAGATCGCAGGGAGAGGCCTTCGTCCTGCAGTGGACATAAATATAGGCTGATGATGATGATGATGATGAACAGCATGTTACAAGCATGAGTCATTTTGGTATTTAGACATAGGAACACTGCGTGTAGAGGCGAAACGTGCGAAATCGGTGAATGGGTGACATTACAAACAAAAGAAATTCGCTTTTACATACATGGCGTAGAAAATACCCGACTCATCCCAAACAATACCATAAAATATGAAAACATCTGATTTCCAAGCGTTCCCCCATTTCCGGGCATTATTTCCTGCAATTTGGCAGCACAAATACACGGGCGACTTTGCGTTTCCAAAACTTGGCCACGGGCGACGCGACGGTACGCTACATACACAGAGACGGACGCAACAGAGGCTCCCAGCCGGACGATGCTAGACGTTCGCAGAATACCCTCTATTCGTACTCAAGACAATGCGTGGGTTCAAAGCCTGTTTTCAGTCCGAATTTTCGAATGTCGAGTAATTAATTGTATGTTCCTCGGCGTTATCTTTTGGGCGCTCATCCGGTGCCAGCAACACACTCCCACATGTTATCACTCTTGGCAATCGCCCATCGCGTTTTCAATATGCGTGAGTACCGAAAGAAGGTATTCGCCTTTTCGCTCGCGTGATAACAGCAGCGATAGTGCGCTCCCAAGAAACTTCCGGTCACGGGCCTTATCAGTCTACTGTGCCGGATCACAAAGCGCACTCCTGCTAATCACCGCCACTGCCTTTCTTGCTCGCTATAGTTAGCGGACTACGTCATGGAGCCAAACCGGAAGGCGTCCAGGGCGCATGTTTGTAAACAGCGAAATGTCTATATCATAAAGAAATTCAACAAGAGGGGACGGGACACTCGGCAAAAACTGGCAACAGGAAACACGTCACCATACGTCACGCTATAGTATTTATGCCGAACGTTAGCTGCCGCGAGCATCGAAAAAAAAAGAAAGTGAAATTAAGTTAATAGACATTGATTTATTTTTTAAACTCTTTGCCGCGAAAACTAAAACGTTTTACGTATAAATGAACTTAAACTTTGCGACTCGTTTTTCTTGCCTTACCTAGCTACAGGCCAATGACGCGCAAGATGCATGCGTCATCCGCCAGACACTCCCCAAAGCCAGCGAGGACGGCTGCGCGCGCGTTTGAGCGCTCGCGCACGGCGATCCGTCTGTGTCCTGTTCTTTTTTTTTTTTAATGTAACCTGCTTTATTGGGCTCTCGGCGTATTCTTGCGTTCCTTCTGCACTGGGACAAGACACCACTGCACTATTGGACTACGGCACGATGAGAAATCTTGTTTCAGTCTACGACGCAATTAGGCTTACGGCACGGGACCGAGACTTAAGACGCAGTTAGCGAAAAACAGCTCGGCCATCACGGCGCAGTTAATTTGAGTTAATGAATCGTGCTGGGACATGTTTCCGACGCTTCCTAGGGGATTATTGTAACTTATTTCGGTTTTTGAGGCACACTGGCTGCACAGGGCGCCATGTCGCAGTTAGCGAGAACTAACTCGGCCGTGGTGCGTAGTCTAGTGCATCTTGCTAGGAGAAGTTTGTGCCACTTTCTCTGACGCCAGACATTACGGAAAAGTAATTTCGTTACATTCTGGGGCACTTTTGAGGCACGCTGGCAGCACAGCGCGCTGTGACGCAGTTAGCGATAAGCAGCTCGGCCGTGGTGATAAAGTTAGTTTGGCGTGTAATCAATCTTAGAGGGACAAGTTTGTGACGTTTTTTTGTGGCCCGCAACAACATATACCTTCTTTCGGTACTCACGCCGGTTGAAAACGCGATTGGCGATTGCCAAGAGTGATAACATGTGGGTGTGTGTTGCTGGCGCCTGATGAGCGGCGCCAGCAACGTGCTAGCTTGCGTTCAAAATGCGCGCGCCCAAAACCGAAACCGGAAGGGATTTATGCAGACCGCTTGGTGCGCTGCCGTTAATTCGGCCGCTGGGCTCTATGGGAGTGTCCCTCTTGTTGAATTTCTTCCTCTATATCAATATGTTGTTGTGAGGCCACAAAAAACGTCACAAACTTGTCCCTCTAAGATTCGTTACACGCCAAACTAACTTTATCACCACGGCTGAGCTGCTTATCGCTAACTGCGTCACGGCGCGCTGTGCGGCCAGCGTGCCTCAAAAGTACCCCAGAAAGTAAGGAAATTATTTTTCCGTAATGTCTGGCGTCAGAGAAAGCGGCACAAACTTCTCCTAGCAAGATGCACCACGGACTATGCACCACGGCCGAGTTAGTTCTCGCTAACTGCGACACGGCGCCCTGTGCGGCCAGTGTGCCTCAAAAACCGAAATAAGTTACAATAATCCCCTAGGAAGCGTCGGAAACATGTCCCAGCACGATTCATTAACTCAAATTAACTGCGCCGTGATGGCCGAGCTGTTTTTCGCCAACTGCGTCTTAAGTCTCGGTCCCGTGCCGTAAGCCTAATTGCGTCGTAGACTGAAACAAGATTTCTCACCTTGTCGTAGTCCAATGGTGAAATGGTGTCTTGTCCCAGTGCAGAAGGAACGCAAGAATACGCCGAGAGCCCAATACACAGGAGACAAAAACAAAAAACACACAGGAGACAGACGGCCCGGCCCGCGGGCCGGGCCGGGCCGTCCGAAGCGTTTGTCGGCGGGCTCGGGCCGGGCCCGGGCTTCAAGCCGCGGGCCCGGGCCGGACTCGGGCTTGAAGCCATGGGCCCGGGCCAGACTAGGGCCCGCTCATTAAAGGGTCTAAGTAGGCCTTAGAGCACCCGCGACCGTTATGCATTGCATGGTTCAATGCATTCTGTGCCAAGCTGAAGTGACACGTGCAAGATGACTGTATATCTTATCAAACGAAATAGTAAAACAGATGAAGTTCTAATTTTTAACAGCGGAGTTGTTTCAGCCGGGCGTAATGTGTCTGCTGAATCCAAAAGTGTGGGCCGATCCTGGCAGCAGTGCAGAAAGGGTCCAAGCGCAATGGCACATACACCTGTTAACTAGCGAAGCTGAGCCTGGATAAGTCTAGCTAAGAATGGTGGGGACTATTTAAACTTAGTCATCGATAGGCAATTGATAGCCAATCAATAGCTAGTCGATAATCGATCAATAATCAATAAATTTCGGGAAATGCTGGGGATGACTTGGTAGTGCTTAGCCTAGCCCAAATACGTGGCCAATATCTTGCGATAGACAATCGATAGCCAATCAATAGCTAATCAATAATTGATCAATAATCCATAAATTATAAATAAATTCCGGGAAATCCTAGGGATGACTTGGTAGTGCTTAGCCTAACCCAAAAGCCAAGACTAGCTAGGTGCCCATCATCTCCGCTGTCTCTTTAGCATTGCGCCGCATCTACGCTAATTTTTATTGCGATAGCAATTATACGGACACTCAAAAGCAGATTTCTGCCGTCAGCGTCGCCGTCGTCATCGCCGTCGTCATCGCCGTCGCCGTCGCTGTGAGGTTCCGTTTGACGTTATGGAGAGAAATCGTCGCGATAATAAGTGGTTCTGAGGGAAAGGGAAGGTTGGCGCTATCTTCTGCAGCCCTTGAGGGAGCACGGCTCAGCGCCAACGGGGAGGGGTAAGTGGGAGCGAAAGAAGGGATAGAGTGGAGTCGCCATGGCTGGGCAAAGCAAACCGGCAGGCATAGGCGGCACGTCTCAGGCCGAGATGGAAGGCCTGGTGTGCTGCAGAGTCTGCAGGGGTGTTGTGCCAGGCCGGTCAGGCCCGGGGTGGGGTGGGAGGCCGTGAGGCCTTCCCGCTTGTAGAAATGTCCTTAGAGGCGTGCGGAGAGCCCTGACGAGTCAAGGAACTCCACGACGCCTCGAAGTGCAGAAAGGTGGTTGTCGGCCGGGGAAGAGGAGATCTTCCTCCTTGCCAGAGGGGAGGCCCAGGCGGCGGAACTCCTGCAGGAGTGGGCCCCGCTGCTGGAGGTACGCCGGGCAGGCCAGCAGGAGATGTTCGATCGTCTCCGGCTCCCCGCAGGAGCTGCAGGCGGGGACGTCGCTCGTACCAGTCGGTAGCTGAGTGCTGCCGTCCAGCTGCAGCCGATGCGGAGCCGGCGAGAAGGAGCGAGGTCTCCCTACGAGCCAGGCCTCGCTGGGGGAGTGGTCGTGGGGGGCATCCCAGTGCCACCCGTTTGTCTGGGTGGTGGGTCGCCAGGTGTCGCCGCAGCCTCAGTCCTGTGAAGTCGCCCTCCGTCACGGCCCGACTGAGGGGCACAGTGGTGTGGTGGGCGTCCTTCGCCAGGGTGTCGGCTGCCTCGTTGCCCGGGATCCCTACGTGGGCGGGGATCCAGTGCAGGGACACCGGGTGGCCTGCGTCCTGCAGCGCTGTCAGCCGGGTAGACAGCAGTGCGACTCCAAGGCTGGCGCTTTCTGGCCTCTGCAGGCCGAGGAGGGCTGCCTTGGAGTCGCAGAGGATGGCCGCTGGTACCCCAGGAAGCTCCTCGGAGAGTAGGTCGACGGCCAGGTGGAGGCCTGCCACCTCCGCTGCAGTCGAGCTGGCGTGTCTGGGCAGTCGACACTGCCTGCTCTTCTGCAGGGCTGGTGCCGTGCAGGCCGCCGTGGCAGAGCCGGTGTCCGGTACCACCGAACCGTCGACGTACACCAGGAGGTGGTCTCCGAGGGTCTCGTCCAGGAGGCAGGCGGCCGTCTGCTGCAGGGCGCAAGCGGGCGAGCGCCTCTTCGAAATCCCGGGCAGCTCCGTGGCGATGGGGACAGGAGGCCTCTGCGGTGGGGCAGCTGTACCGCATTCGGCGGTGGGTTGCCAACCACCTCCTCGTAGAGGCGGCACAGCTGACCCATCCTTGAGGAAGGCCGGGACTGGAGGCGACGCAGCAGGCCTCTGCCATCAGGAGCATGGTGGAGGCGGTCGACGTGCCTCAGCCCCTGCTGCAGGAAGAGGAGCGACAGGGGCCATGCTCCAGCCTCCGCAAGGGTAGCGGCAATCTGGGAGCTCCGGGGGACGCCCAGGCAGAGTCGGATGGCCGCCCGGTGCTGCAGCTCCAACTTTTCGCGGCGGCGTGGCGGCAGCGCCACCAGCGGGAGGGCGTTACCGCAGGCGTGATGTGGCCGCCGCCTCGTAGAGCCGCAGGGCCCACTTCACCCGAGCAGCCCTCTCCATGGGCAAGGAGCTGCGACACGGCCCTTGCGGACCCTGATGGTCTGGGTCTGCATGGCCCCGACTGCCGGTAGCCAGGTTAGCCGGTGGTCGATGCGCAGCCCAAAGGTACGACACAGTCGTACTGCATGGGATGCGCACGCCTTCCAGCTGCAGCGGGAGCTGAGCGCCGTTGCCGCTGCTCTCGGGTGGACGAGGAGGGCCACCGTCTTCCCTGTCGAAACCGAGAGTCCGATGCTTCCCAGGTAGGCGGCCGTGGTGTCCAGGGCTCTCTGGAGGGCCAGGCACACGTGGCGGCTTGACTGCGGCGGTCCCCGCACCCACAGGGCGATGTCATCCGCGTAGATGGAGCACTCCACCTTGTAGTGAGGGTCGGTCGGCAGTGCAGCAGGCAACCGGGCCAGGGCGAGGTTGAAGAGAAACGGGCTCACCACTGACCCTTGTGGTACGCCTGCTGCGACCGGACGGGGAGTGCTCCTTGCATGGCCCACGCGGACCCTGAGGGTGCGGTCGTTCAGGAACGATGACAGGAACCGCCGCAGGTTGCCGCCAATGCCCAGGAGGTCCAGAGCCTGCTGGACGACCGCATGTGGGAGGCCATCGAACGCCCCCTTGACGTCGATGAGGAGGAGCATGGCGAGGTCTCCGCTGGCCCTGGCGTCCTCCAGGGTGGAGACGACGTCTGCGATGGAGTCCGCAGTGCACCTTCGGCGCCGGAAGCCTGTCTGCTGGTCCGCGAGGAACCCGCAGGCGCGGGCCACCCATTCGAGCCGTGCCAGAGCAATGGCCTCCATCACCTTGCAGGCAGCGGAGGTGGAGAGACCGGTCGGTATGAGGACAGCTCGTTAGCCGGCTTATTGCTCTTCAGAATGGGGGCCACGATGGCTGTGCGCAGGCCTCCGGCACCTGTCCTGACCACCAGATGTTTTGTAGCAGGTCGAGCAGGCGTCGTTGCTCACTGGTGGCCAGGTTGCGGAGCATCTGGAGTGTCACTCCGTCTGCTCCCGGTGCACTGCGACGCTTGCCCCTCCTCAGGGCCGTCTGCAGCTCGTGGAGAGTCAGTGGGTCCTGGCAGATGGCCGCGATCTGGCTGGTCGCCCACTCCGGATGCAGCTCCAGCAGGCAGGTAGGCGGGTTGGCAGGGGGAAGTCCGACCGGCAGGATGGCCGCAGCGAGGGCAGCCGGGGGGGCGAAGTGGTCCGCTAGCAACTCCGCCAGGGCCGCCTCGCTGATGCCCAGCGAGATAGCCACCGCGAGGACGGTGGCGGTTGACCTTCCTGCCGGTCAGGGACTTTAGGAGGCGCCAGGCCAGGGGGCCCTTGGTGCGGTTCTCGATGGTGGCGCAGAGGCTCCCCCAGCTCTGGCTCCTTCTGCGCCTGGCCTGTCGTCTGCAGCGGGCATCCGCTCTCCTGTATTCGGTCCAGTGCTCTGCATGCCCGTCCGGATTGCTCGGCGCTCCACGCGTCGCCTGGACGCACGGAGGTTGAGCAGGAGCAGATCCGGGGCAGGAGTATCGGGCAGAGCAGAGCACTGGACTGTGGCTGCCTGGGCGCTCCATGATGGCACTCAGGAGGTCACAGCCATCTTCCAACTCACTGCAGCGCTTCCTGAACAGGGACCAGTCTGTGACGTGGTATGTTCGTGACCTCGGCCTTCTCCCACACCCGGGGGTGATCAAGATGGGGAAGTGATCAGATCCCCAAGTGTCGGGAGTTGTAGCCCAGTCATAGGAGCGCTGCTCGGTGGTAAGGGAGAGGTCGATGGCTGTGCTCACCCCACGGCGGACGTACGTGGGTCCTCCTTTGTTGAGTACCACCAGGCCTGCTCGGCTGATGGCGTTGCAGAGGTCCCTGCCTCGGCGGGTGCACCTGCGGCTGCCCCAGTCGGTGTGGTGGGCGTTGAAGTCACCGCACAGGACTGCATGTCCGCCGAGGCGTGCTGCAAGCCGCACCAGGCTGGAGGGGTCCCACTGTTGTCCAGGACGAACGTAGACGCTCGCCACGGTCGTGTCCTGTCTGTCAAGGCGCACCGTGACAGCACAGCACTCCATGGCGCCGCCCACGACGTCCGAGACTGGGGTCACCGAGTGGGCCAGGCTGCTGCGGACGTAGATGGCAGTCCTCGGCTTCCCCTTCTTGTGGGCACCCTCCAGGCAGGGAGCGTCCGTGCAGCTCTGCGTCGAGCAGGTGTGGCGCCAGAGTAGCCCGTGTGTCCCGGCAGCCGCAGGTCCTCGGCCACAGTGTACACCTCCTGCAGTGCGAGGACGTCGAAATCACACCGCAGGAGGTGCGCGCACAGCTCTCTGCATGCCGCCGCCAGTGAGTTGGTGTTCCATTGGAGAACACTCGGGCGGCGACGGCATTTCCCAGCTGTGGCTGGTGAGGGATCAGCCATGCTGGTTGACTGTGGTCGGGACTGCCACTGCCTGCAGGCAGATGGCTCGGAGGGGGCTCTCGGCAGGCAGCATCTCCCCGATGGCCTTCAGGGCGAGCTGCAGGCTGGCAATGATCTGGTCCCGAGGGTCCGGGCCAGGCATTGCCAGTGATGCTGGGGCTGTGGTGGGCTCGCTCCCAGGGGTGGCAGGCGGCTGGCGTCGCTGCTTTCGTGGGGCCGGTGTGGGGGGCCATCCGGGGGGGGCTGCCTTCTGCTGGGCGCCTGTGGGAGGCCTGCCAGTGCCTGTGCATAAGACAGGCCCTGCACAGGCGTTGAGGTGGCCTTGGCCTGCAGGTTCTCCTCCCGGACACCAGCGCGGACTGCCCGCGGGAGAGGGGAGCAGGGTTGCCAAGATGGTGGCCACCCTGCGTTCTCTCTGCCACCTGGGCAGGCAGGAGTATTTGCGGGGGTGGGGCCACCGCAGTTGCGGCAGTGGGCCGCGTTGGGGCAGCTGTCACCCTGCTCGTGAGACCTCCCACAATGACGGCGAGCTGGATGGCGAGTCGCAGGAGGCAGCCACGTGCCCAAAGCGGCCACACTGCGGCACTGCGCAGTGGACGCGGTCTGGACGGCCGCACCCTGAACCGGAGCTTGTAGAGGCTCACATGCTCAGGGGGGACCGGCCCCGCGAACGGATTGGTGATGGTGTTCGGCCTCCCTGTAGCAGCCAGCACTGGGACTCCCGACTCGATGGCCCCCAGCCGGGTCCGCGTCTGCGGGGATGCCGTCGGCGCCCGTGGACAAAACCAGTGCTCCTGCCTCGCTCGGCAGGCTGCCGGGCAGTCACCGGTATTCCCCAGAGCTCCGTGGTGGCCAGCAGCTCCTCCAAGCACCTCTGGGTGGTGCGTCGGCGGCCACGATGTTGCGCCTGTGATTGACTCTCACAGCGGCAACACCTGGCCGCGCTGAGAGCACCCGCCGCAAGAGAGAGGCGTGTGCTCCTCTGAAAGTGCCACCCACCACAGATGGGCGGAAGGGCCGGCCAATGACCGCGGGGTCCACCGGGATGGCAGCACTCACTGGTGCCCTTGCGCGGCGGCGATCGGCCTTGGACAGCACCAGCTGGAAGCCCTCAGCTGGTGGTGCATGGGTGGATGGGGCCTCTCCTGCAGCAGCCTTTGCTGTGGGTGTGCCGGAGCCCGCCAGAGTGGGCCTCGGGGCCGGAGGGGCAGCAGGGGGGGAAGCCTGTTTGGGTGCAGAGCTTTTCCCCGCCTTCTTCTGCTTCTTCTTGTTTTTTTTTCCCCTCCTGCCTCGGTAGAGTGTGGTGGGGGGGATCCTTCAGGAACCTCGCCGCTGGGTGGGCGAGGCCGTGCTGCGTCGGACCGCTGCTGCTGGGGTCTGCTCGGGGATCGTGCGCGAGCCCCAACGGCACAGACTCGGGCGCGTCACGAGCATCCGCCGTAGCAGACGACCGCAGCAGGTCTCGCGCCACCTCACCGGCAGCCGGAGGAGCGACCGTGTTGTGCCGCGCGCCCTCCCTCGGTGAGCGCGAAGGAGGCAGCGGACGACTCGCCGGCGTCCCGAGGGGCGGGGCGCTGGTGTCGAGGGGAGCAGGAGAGCCGGCGCAGCCGCGGATCGGCGGGGGCGCCATCTCGCGCGGGCGGTGACGAGGAGCGGCTGAGTCCCCCGGGCGCCGGAGATGGCGTCCCGTCGTCCCTGCTCTCCGGCAAGGTGGGGCGGGTCGCGGCGGCAGCTTGCGGCGACCGGTTTGCTCCTCCTCCTCGCTCTCTGCTTCGCGCATGCGTTTTGCGCGAGGAGGCGGAGTCCATGGCCTCCTCGTCGTCGATGGGGGCAGCGGGGTGCTCGCCATGGCAGCAATGGCGGCGTCCGCTCCGAGGGGGAAGGCTCGCCTGCTGGGAAGGTTGCCGCGCCACGTGTGTCCTCGGTGACGGCGGGCGCGGCCCGGCGGCGGCTCACTGTGTGGGTGGTGGTGAGCCTGTTTCTTTATCCACGCTCCCACGATCTCGGCGGCGCGCTCACCTCTAGTTCGCCTCGCTCACGCGACGCTTGTAGCGCTTGTAGCGTCACGGGCACAAGGGTCGCGAGAGACGCGCTCGCACTTCGACGATGGCCGCGCGCGGCGGGCGCTCTCCTGGCCTGCGGAAGCCCTCCATGCCGCTCGGCTCCGCAGTCAACACGCGAACCGCGCGTCACAGGGGGCAAACACACTACACGCACGTCGCGCGCACAGCACCGACCACGCGATGCGCGCACGAGGCGGCACAGCCGGGGACGCGGCACAGATGTCGGGTTGGGCACGCCACTCGCGGAGCACAACACTGAAGCAAATCCACTCGTCGCACGATGCAAGCCCGCAGGGAACACACGAGGTTGCGCGTTGGGACGCGCAAATCGTGCGCGGCTGCAGGTGACGTCGCCGACGATGGTGAGCCACGCGGCTCGTGCAGCACACGCCGGGGCGATGTGCAGGCACGACCGCACGGGAGAAGAGCTAGGCGCGACTGGCGAGGCGAGGTCGTCGGAGCGAGACGCAACACAACCTCTCTCTTCGACAGTCAGGCGAACACACCAATCGTCGCCGGTGGTGGTAAGTGGTTCTTGAGGGAAAGGGAAAGGTTGGCGCTATTCTGCAGCCCTTGAGGGAGCACGGCTCAGCGCCAACGGGGAGGGTAAGTGGGAGCGAAAGAAGGGATAGAGTGGAGACGCCATGGCTGGGCGAAGCAAAACCGGCAGGCATAGGCGGCACGTATCAGGCCGAGATGGAAGGCCTTGGCGTGCTGCAGAGTCTGCAGGGGTGTTGTGCCAGGCCGGTCAGGCCGGGGGGGTGGGAGGCCGTGAGGCCTTCCCGCTTGTAGAAATGTCCTTAGAGGCGTGTGAGAGCCCTGACGAGTCAAGGAACTCCACGACGCCTCGAAGTGCAGAAAGGTGGTGTCGGGGGGAAGAGGAGATCTTCCTCCTTGCCACAGGGGAGGCCCAGGCGGCGGAACTCCTGCAGGAGTGGGCCCCGCTGCTGGAGGTTCGTCGCCGCGCGCCGAACGCTGTATGTGCGAGTGAAAGGGCGCGAGGGGCGCGCGCTTTCACGGGGAGTGAACGCACGGCGGAGAGCAAACGCGCGTTCTGCGCCGTGCTCGCTTAAGGGCTGCAGAAGTAGGTCTCTTTCCTCCTTTACAATCACCGTATATGTAGAGCAAACGCGCCTTCTTCCGACGCGCGAGAGGCCGTGGGGAGGGGGGGAGGGGGAGGGAAGGGAGGTGACGTTTAGCTGCGGCACCAAGTGCCTATTATATCAGAGGCTCCGGCAACAGTCACCAACGCCGCACGCATTTTGAGCGAACGCGAGCAAACGCCGACGGCGTCGACAATGGTTCTGCGTGTTGCCGGTGCTGCTGCATGTCCAAGATTATACAGCTGATAAAGCTAATATAATTACTCCGTATAGCTCTCTACAAATTTGCTATCGCAATTGATGCTTCGCCTTTCAGGTGAAACTGCGACAACTTTTTTCACAAAAAGGAACATTGTTTCCGCGTAAGGAAAAAAGTTGTCGCAGTTTCACCTGAAAGGCGAAGCATCAATTGCGATAGCAAATTTGTAGAGAGCTATACGGAGTAATTATATTAGCTTTATCAGCTGTATAATCTTGGACATGCAGCAGCACCGGCAACACGCAGAACTATTGTCGACGCCGTCGGCGTTTTGCTCGCGTTCGCTCAAAATGCGTGCGGCGTTGGTGACTGTTGCCGGAGCCTCTGATATAAATAGGCACTTGGTGCCGCAGCTAAACGTCGCCTCCCTCCCCTCCCCCCCCCCCCCTCCCCCACGGCCTCTCGCGCGTCGGAAGAAGGCGCGTTTGCTCTACATATACGGTGATTGTAAGGAGGAAAGAGACGCCTACTTCTGCAGCCCTTAAGCGAGCACGGCGCAGAACGCGCGTTTGCTCTCCGCCGTGCGTTCACCCCGTGAAAGCGCGCGCCCCTCGCGCCCTTTCACTCGCACATACAGCGTTCGGCGCGCGGCGACGATTTCATCTCCATTGACGTCATACGGAACCTCACGGCGACGGCGACGACGACGGCGACGCCGACGGCAGAAATCTGCTTTTGAGTGTCCATATAATTGCTATCGCAATAAATAAATTATACGAAGAACCGCTCCTTAAACAATTTCCATGTTACCGCTTTTGCGATTGCACTATTACCAGTGTCGATACTATTACATTTGAGCGCTAAGGCCAGTTACTTTTGTGCTTCAATGCATAAAACAGCGTTTTCCTCAAAAAGTTCACTGGAACGCCCATGCATTTCGTCGGACACTTTGAAAATTTATATCTCGAAACTGGTTCAGTCCTGAGAATTCGTTCCAAGTGGATACGCCTTGCGAACTCAGCGGCTATAATTCGTAGATTGAAAGATGTGCCGTAAATATTTAATTAAGAAGTTAATTATTGCAATTAGGTTAATTCTTCAATTAGGCGTTTTGATTTTCGTGGAAGTAATGGCCGCCTCATCGAGTAGTTTAGATCAAGTATTATAATTGTGCATTCTGCCACAGGCAATTTTAAAAATTTGGTTCAGCTAAAATGCTAAATGACATCATAGAACCATATCGTGCAAATCAAGGCTAGTGCATGTGCACCAGATTACTGATCTTCCGTGAGAGAAATAAAGATTTCGGTCTTTTATTGCTCATACACTGCAGCTGATTAAACCTCGAGAAGGTGAGGCTGACAGATACGGTACAATATGTAAGTAAAAAAAGATTTTTTTTTCTTACAGGCCGGTAAGATCATGCATACGCGGGCCCTAGCTAAGCTTAGAAATGAACGACCGGGCCCGGTTCGGGCCCGGGCTTGGAACCACGGGCCCGGGCCGGGCCCGGGCCGGGCTCGGCTTTGTATGACGGGCCTGGGCTGGGCTCGGGCCTCGTAAAGCGGGCCCGGGCCGGGCTTGGGCCAAAAATCAGGCCCGTGCAGTGCTCTAGAGTGTCTGGCGGATGACACATGCATCTTGCGCGTCATTGGCCTGTCGCTAGGTAAGGTAAGAAAAATGAGTCTCAAAGTTTAAGTTCATTTATACGTAAAATGTTTTAGTATTCGCGGCAAAGAGTTCAAAAATAAATGAATGTCTGTTAACTTAATTTCACTTTCTTTTTTTTTAGATGCTCGCGGAAGCTAACGTTCGGCATAAATACTATATAGCGTGACAAAAGGGGACGTGTTTTCTGTTGCCAGTTTTTGCCGAGTGCCCCCCCCCCGTGTTGAATTTCTTTCTCTATGGGCGGTGTTCTCATGTGCCCCGAGCATCAAATAGCGTGAACCCTGTATCGAGCTGCCGCCGCTAGTAAATTCGTGTATCCGTGGATACATATACATATATTCGTGTATATAGATACATATACATATATTGTATATGTATATGTACGTGTATCCGTGGATACATATACATATATTCGTGTATATATAGATACATATACATATATTGTATATGTATATGTACGTGTATATATGGATACATATACATATATTCGCTTGGGAGCGCTTGAGCAGGGGCGCGCCAGCGCGCATCTTCTTCTTCTTTCTGGGTTTTTACGTGCCAAAACCAGTTCTGATTATGAGGCACGCCCGTAGTGGAGGGCGAATCTATTTCATATGTCACCTGTAGTAGTGGGAACAGGGCAAGCGCAGAGGCACAAGAAGAAAGAAGTGCGCGTGCTAACCTCCCCGCCCCGCTCGATAGTTAGCTCTCGCCGCCGTTTTCTCCAGAGCCCAGCTACTCTCAACAAACGTCGTCAGGCCCCCTTTGAAGACGCGTGGCACAGTGGTGGAGGTGGGGTACTTCTCATTCATGCCGCAGACTCTCCTGGGAGTGGAAGCACCAGCCTTTGTTAGACGATACTCCCGTCCATCGGACCAACCGCAGGATCCGGGGACTGCATCCTGAAGATCCTGAAGACACCGCAGCGCTTCAGACTACCCCAACCGGTATAGGACGTGCAATGACGAACAGGTACACAGTTCAGAATCCACTGGTGCCGAAGTCATTCCATGGCGACGTCTTCGAAGACGTCGAAGACTGGATGACCGACTTCGAGCGCGTACGTGGCCGAATACAACGAATGAGACGACGCGACTAAACATAGGAATGTCTACTTTTGCCTGGATCGAGCACGGTGCGCGTACATGGTTTCAAAACCGTGAGGAGCAACTGACGTCGTGGTGCGAGTTCCGCCGTCAGCTACTAACACCTACGCCAGTCCTGATCGCCGCGAACGAGCCGAACGAGCAATCCAGGCCCGAGTCCAGCTTACCAACGAAAGCGTTACCGCGTTCATCGAAGATATGACGCGCCGCTTCATACGAGCAGACCCTGGAATGACAGAGGACAAGAATTTGCGTCACCTGATGCGACGGGTGAAGGAGCAGCTCTTCGCTGGTCTGGTGCGCAATCCTCCGAAGACTGCAACCGAATTTTTCGCCGACGCTGTCACTATGGAAAAGATGCTTCAGCATCGCTCGCATCGCTCGCATTGCCTTCAGCATTCAGCATTGCCGCTGAGCGGCAAGTGAACGCACATACAGACATTTTAACGGCCATCGGAAACAATAATGGCAACCTTCGAGAACTCATCCGCACCGTTTTGCGCGAGGAAATACTGAAGGTTTATGGCACGCCACCGGCCACGGTGAGCTCCATTGCGAGTGTTTAAAAGATGAAGTGCACCACGTGCTCCGGTCCAACTTTCCTTTTGCTAACACCGCGCCTGCACCTTCTGTACACCACCGTGCGACCTACGCAGAAGTCTTGAGACAGCCTGCTTCGTCTCCGCCGCTGTTTGTTCAGGCCGCTCATCCGGTTGCACTACCACCAGCCCAACCGGTGCCACTGTACATAGAGGTGTGCGCCGAGACGTCGGCGCCACTAGAGCGTAGAGTGGTACACACGGTGTACCACTCTACGTCGTGTACCACTCTACGCCCTAACCCTTCTGGTGTTCCTCCTATGCCCAACCCTAACCTTTCCTCTTGGGAGTCTGCGCCGCTCAGCTCAAGCCGGCAGGAACAGCAACGGCTGATCCAGCGGGCTCGCGCGCGCATGGCAATGAGGAAGAATTGAGGAAGAATTTCCGACTTGTTTCTCAAATAAAAGTGTATTCTCTCTCAAAACGCTGGACTGAGCGCAGCAGCGAGCTGATTTAGTAGCTTCGTGCCGGCACCCGCATCAACGCAATCTACGCCGCCAAAACATGGGGACGGCGGACTCTGCCGCCGCCGCAGATGGCTTTCAAGATACAGCCGCACGGGCGGGTACTCTTAAAACCCCTCAATAAAAAAAGTAGCGACATCTTTTGAAGATTGCCGCTTTCCTCCTCTCCTGCCGGTTCTCTCGGCGCTCGGCCCTCCGATTGGCCGAATGCTGTCACGTGCTCTCGCGCGCTTTTTTCTTGCTTGTTTTTTGCTCCCGCCGCCATCGCAGTGCCAGACCATTGCGAGCCGTGTATGGAGGCACCACGCATCGCGTCTCCTTTGCGCTTTTAAGGCGTAGTATTCGCGATGCCGTGTTGCTCGGCATTCGGGTGCAGAACACGCGAAACAGACGGCAAGCGACTCTTCCGGATTCCATCAGCGAAGCGAGACGCGGCGCGAGGAAGGTCTGGCTTCAAAAAATCAGCCGCGCTGATTTCAACCCAACACAATGGTCCGGCTGGTGAGGTAAGCGAGCGATTCTTCAATGATCCCTAATCTCACATGCTGCCACTTGCTGTGCGAGGCTTCGTTAGTTTTTTCCCTCATAAGTGCCGCACTGTTCGCGCTGCATTTGCAACTTTCGTGGCCGGATTTCATCTGTCCTCAAACGCACGTGGTTTTGTTGACTCGGTTATACAATCCATGGCGTTGTGTTTGTGTGGCCTGAAGTATGCGAACGGCACGTTTGAGTGTATCGCAGTATGTTACGAAGCGGTGACGTTACGTAGGGAAAAATGGGCGCTTACCTGCGGAAAGACGATTAGGGCTATTTAGTTAGGGCGACTTTGCGCCTTCAGCAAAAACTCAACTCGGTGGTCGGCGAAGATCAATGTTCTTGTCGCTAAAACTTGTCGCTATCGTCCTAGATCCTCGACGACCGATAACTATCTCGAAAATGGTAAAAGTGCTGCGCGTGAAAAGTGTGCTCAGTCGTGTATCGTGTAGTAGTCGTGTATCGCGTAGCAGAACAAGAGATAAGGACCTGTATACAAGACTTCCCGGCGATATTTAGCAGAACAAGAGATAAGTGCCTGTGCTGGCGGCGAGCTAAAAAAGGAACACCGTATACAAGACTTCCCGGCGATAATAACTTGGGCCGGGAATGTTGTGTTACGCCTTATACTTGAAGGAGCGACGTTTTACGGTGACCTTGTTTCTGATTTCACGTTTGCGCAGGATCACTTCACGGATGATCAATTTGAGCCGGTGATTCTGCAGAGCTGTGGCACAAAAAAAATTGAAGCGTCAAGCCATTCCATCGCTCTTCGTTCATCGGAAGCAGCTGAAGCCGAGGAAGCCGCCTGCCAAACGTAAGAATACACCGTGCACTTCAAAGACATTACCGTCTGCTGGCAGCAATGCTATCCACATTGCAACGCCCTTGATTATAGAGTTAACTCATTCCTGCGTGGCTTTGTCAGTGGCCAGGACAAACCTGGATGTTAACTCATCGTTTCTGCTCTGCATTTGATAAGATAGATACAATACGCAGGGTAGAATTTCTCGGACCCGCGCGCAGCACATGCAAGCGGCAATATGATCCGCAAAAGCAGCCTCGCATACACCTGTAAGATGACCGCTGCCGCGCTACTCAAGTCCGCAAAAAAGGAAGAAAAAATGTGTGGAGTAGTGTAAGGCTTCCTGCAAGCGAGCGAAGCCACTAGCCTCATTATCGACGGACCGCTTCCGCCGAATGATCGGTAGCTCACTAGTCAGTGAACCTCTAAGACAACTGCATATATACAGCTGGTGGATCATTCACTCCCGAAGCGTAGTCATTGTTAGAGGCCCGCTGTGCACGTTAGCCGCTGGCCAACGAGGGACTGGAGCTACTGAAATGCGGAGATGAACCAACGCCGAGGTCGCGCGTGGCATGGCTCAGTTAAAGCCCGACTTAGAGGCTTTAGGCTCACTGTATCACCGCTAATAGTACAGCCATCTAAGCGCAACGGCATTTATGCGTCCTCTCGTTGTTTCGGCAGCCAGTCAATAACATAACGCGAAAAATTCCGATCAAAATACGGTTCAAGAGCGCGAGTGACACGTATAGCCACAGCGTTTCATTCGGAGAGCGTCTGCTAGTTCGCACCGCGTAGGGGAGCCACGGTTGACAGAAGAGAGAGTGAACGCCGGCTCAGGAGGAGGAGAGAGGAGATGGCGCTACTTTTCTTCATTGAGGGGCTTTAGGTACTCTGGGCGCGGAACGCGCCCCCTCCCCCCGAAGCCTTCCGCCCCGGTGGCGTATACGAAAAACATATCCCCGCAGAAGGGGGCGCAGAGGTGCGCGATTATTGGCTCTCGCCGCAGGCCACTTCCACCAGCATGACGGCGCCCAGCGCAACGTTGGCTTCCGAGACTTGAGGTTGTTTACGCGACACGCGCTGGAGAGCGGCCGCTGTATCAGCTGTAGAAGATACAGCGGCCGCTACAGCTGATAGCGTCCGGCCGCCGACGATGCGAGCGTCGCTATTGCGCAAGCGGATACTGCTCTCGTTTGTGCCTCGGTGCTGCGACGGAAGCCACGGTGCAGGGCGCCGACGCGAAGTGACGGTCGTTGGGGGTTGTTGGAGCGCAGTGTAGCAACACCCCAAATAAAAAAATACTGCTTTAGTCAGGTAGACTGCTCCCTCCCTGATAGTGAGATTATATTTGGATCATCAAAACAGTGATGCGTTCATTTAGGAATAGCCGAAGGATGGGAAAAGGCAGACCACTGTCACCTGGCAGACTTGTAGGCACAACTGTGGTGGCTGTTAAGGGATGGATGCTATTGCTAAATAAACGCATCACTGTTTTGATGATCCAAATATAATCTCACTATCAAGGAGCTAGGGAGCAGTCTACCTGACTAAAGCAGTTTTTTTATTTGGGGTGTTGCTACGCTGCGGTCCGCAACACCCCAACGACCGCCGCTTCGCGTCGGCGCCCGGCACCGCAGCTTCCGCCGCGGCACCGGGGCATAAACGGGAGCAGTATCCGCTTGCGCAAGAGCGGACGCTCGCATCGTCGGCGGCCGGACGGCTATCAGCTGTAGCGGCTGCTGTATCTGCTACAGCTGATACAGCGGCCGCTCTCCAGCGCGTGTCGCCGGACCAGTGTCGCGAAAACAAACCTCAAGTCTCGGAAGCCAACGTTGCGCTGGGCGCCACCATGCTGGCGGAAGTGGCCTGCGGCGAGAGCCAATTGGCGTGCAGCTCTGCACCCCCCTTCTGCGTTGGATATGTTTTCCGTATACGCGGCCCGGTGGGAGCGCGCGGCCACCGTAAAGAACGGCCCCTCGACCTGCCCACCCTCCCCACCGAGCCTTCCCGCGCGGCAGGAGCGCGCGGCAGTCGTAGGCGGCTGTCGTGGAGCGCGTCCCCCGCACCTGCCCCCCCCCCTCTTTGCGGAGCATTGTGCGCGACTGGAAGACTGCGCTTCCTTCCCGCTTCCCGCCCTTGTGTGGGCGAGCCACGATTGCCGACTCACCGCCGCATGCTTTCACTCGCACATACAGCGTACGGCGCCCGTGGACTTTATACGGAACCTCACGGCGATGACGATGACGACAGAAATTCGCCTACACTGTCCATATAATTGCTATCGCAATAAAATATCATAAGCGTTGGCTCAAGCGTCGTCGTCTTGTTCCGAAGCTGGCTCGTTGGCGCCTCTCGTGTTGCGCTCGTGCTCGTGTTCGGCACGCGCTCGTTCCACTGCTCCTGCCTTCGTCGTTGTCTGCTTTCACTGCTAGCTGCGTTGCCGCTACTCATTCCAGCGTAGAATTACACATCTCTTCTCTCGTCGTAATGGGGAAGCCCCATTTACGGGGGTATGAGCCATTGCTAAAGGGGAATGAACCATTCATTGTCTTACGTAACGGACAGATTGAATTTTCAAGCAATTTACAATCGAAGAATCAAGCGGCAATGGCGGCCGAATGCTGCTAACCACAAAGCCGAGCAAACTCGAGACATCGAACACAAACGACAACGGCGGACTGCGGGCATACCGTCAGTGACGACATTCTCTCCGTCGCAGCCGAACGTGGGTAACCTCATAATTGAGAAATACCTTAATGAACCTGCGTGATTAACCCAGTGATAAACACCGGGGCCGCACGTTTCAGCTTCGCTGGATACACATCTTCACAGAGTGGAAGGGCCAAAGAATTTTTTGTTCCTTCGGGTGTCATAGCTTGTGCAAGCCTGACAGCTCGCTGGACGGTGTGTATTTGTGCTGTATAGTTTCCTTGTCTGCAAGACTGGGATTAGCACCTTCATTAAGCCCATTTGAGGATTATTTGCTAGTACAACGCCCTTTTTCTCTTTGTCTCTGTACCCGCCGCGGTGGCTGAGTGGCTATGGTGATGTGCTGCTAGCTAAGCACGAGCTCGCGGCAACAAATCCCGGTCGCGGCTGCCGCATTTCGATGGGGGCGAAATGCGAAAGCACCCCTCCCGTGCATTCGGATCACGTTAAGGAAACCCAGGTGGTCAAAATTAACCCGGTGTCCCCCACTACGGCGTGCCTCATAATAAGATCGTGGTTTTGGCATGTAAAACCCCAGAATTTCATTTTTTCCTTCGTGTCTATCGGTTCCAAATGAGTGATCGAGTTACAGGGAAACTGCTTCCCCGCGAAAACTTACAACGCAAAAGAATACAGACGCACGCAGTATTCAGATACAAAATTAGCACTTCAACAAAGGTGTTACTGGTGCTAAAGGGGGGAGGGGGAATAATTATTTTCACCTCTGTCCAGTTTTGCCATCAAGTTCGTTTTTGCTATCAAACTCTAACCTCTTGCACTGTCAAAAAATCAGCAGCCCCTACCCTGTCGAAGAAACGGGGGTAAGCGAAGCTTGTCGTGTTTCTTCGGTGTTCCTCGGAACGAATTGCACTGGCGAGTACCACGTTGTGCGCGAACCGCAACCGGTCACACGCACTGCTGCTGGCTCCGAAGTTACGGTTGAGAAACACGCGTTGAAGCCTGGCCGTCGTACCGGGGAAGTTCACGCTAGCGTTGCCGAGGCGTGCACCACCATTGTCGGGTTCCTGGAGGGAAGACGACGCTGACGTTTCGCCTGGGCTTCGGAAGCGCTCACGCTAGAACCAGCACGTCGGCGACGAGCCCTTTCCCGAGCGAGTTCGCGGCGCCGTTGCTCAAACGCAGTCTACCCATCGGCGGAACGTACCACGCAAGCCTTCCCATCGGTCGCCGAAACTGATCTGAGGCGAGGAAAGCCCGGCGGAGCGCGCGACAGCCCCTTTTCCTACCCTTTCGCTCCTCGTAACACACCAAACGACCCTCATTGGTCACGCGCGTCACGTGATTCGGCACCAGCGCAGCTTTCTCCGCACCGGCTCTTTTTTTTCTTTCTTTCTTTCCTTAATTATTTTTTCTTCCTTGCTCATACCCACATATCCAATGCGGGTATGCGCTACACGTGAGTTTTGCGTGTATTGACTCACCGAAACTTGTGAGCCAATACAAGCTTCGCTTGAAAATTGACAGTCGCTCTAGCATACGACAAAAAAAAATTGACAGCCTTTGCCCTCAAGAGACAATAATTAAATTACTTGACATTCTCATTCGAATGCGTTATACTTCTTACTGTTTTCTTTCCGACCAAAGGTCGCGGGTTCGAGTGCCTTAATTGTCGCTAACTTAATTAACTGTGCCCTAATGAACCTCGCCCTAATTAACACCAAAATAGTGGGTTCGACTCCCACCAAAGGTTGAGGGTGCGACTCCCAACAACGGTCGTGGGTTGGAGTGCTTTATTTACCTCCACCCTCGCCTTAACGCCAAAGGTGGTGGGTTCGACTCTCACATAAGCTGGAGGGTTAGACTCCCAACGAAGGTCGAGGGTTCCAATGCTTGGATGAACTCTATCTTAACACGATCACGGCGTTGACGCGCGCTTTATCAAAATTATTGCGTGAGCGTTGCTTGCTTGACCCCCGCACCATCAGGATTGTTGCGTAAGTGTTTGCATATAGGTAAGACACGATGCCGGGTCGGTGTATTTAGCGAATTCCGCAGACTGTTTTCAGAGACAAAGATACTTGGACCGTGGCCCCACGCGTCGCAGGCTTACAAAGCGACGCGGACATTGTTACAGTTCATGAAGTCAACTGGCCTCAGTGACTGATTGTGAAGTGTTGGACAACCGCACGTGTTCATACTGAGAGTACTTTTTCCCTCTCTCTCCTTTCTTTTCATACCATTAAATCCCTTTCCCCGTGTAGGGTAGAAAACCGGACGTGCGTCTGGATAGCCTCCCTGCCTTTCCTTTCTTCTTTCTCCTCCTACACCTAGTCGTCATCGTGTATGATTTCACTTCGACGACACGGTTTTTGCTCTAGGACGTTGAAGTTCGACTGAACGATAGGACACATAAGGCTTTCACCTTAATAAACGAAAAAAAAATAGTTGTCCCTTCCACTTCGTGAAGATGATTAACCAGCGAAGCTGATACGTGGGGCCCCGGTGTTTCACACTGGGGTAATCGAAGAATGCATAGAACCGTAGCCATAGACAACTTCGCTGTAATAAACGATTTCGTGTGCTGCGAAAACTACCGGTATGTTGTTCACATTATCAATACCGTCCACCTATGAAAGTATTGCTAATGGCCGGCAGAACACGTGAGTCAGCTACAGACATCTGTAAACAGCGCAGAGCAGAAGCGGAGCAGAAGAGGAGTGACCCGGTTGCTAAGCATTGCTGACTCAAGACATGAAATATTTTGAGGGTAAAAGAAAACTATAAATGAAATGATACCCTGTACAGTGCCACTAAGTATAACTGGCAGTTGGAAGCTTTCATGCCCCGGCCGAACAAAATTATTCTGCAGGTACCTAAATGAACCTACGAAACCACGTTCGCATATTTGCACGCAGTCAAAACTTGAAACTCTGGCAATTACGCGCGCGTTTTAGCACACCGCATGCATGCGTGCAACAACTTGTTGCTTCAGCAACACGAACTCTCAACGTGCCGATGCTTTACGCCTTAAATAATAGTCCTTTTCTCTACTCTTTTGCAAAATTCCAAAACGGCGTCCAACATAGGCGGTGCAACTGTCGAGGTCGCGCTGGCCGCGCCGAGCGGGGCAGTGGAACGGACGAGGTGGAAAGTGGTCGGCGCTACTTTTAGATATTCAAGGGATTTACAGCATGCCAGATTGCCGCGCCGTCGGCGGAAGTGGCGGTAAAAGCAAGAGGCAGACAAACTATGGCCTCCAAGACGGCACGACGCGCCATGTGAGGGAGCTCGGAGGCCATTTACAGACCGAGCTTCCGGCGTTGCCACCCGCAAGTGCCTAAAATCCCTATATAAGAAAAGTACCGCCATCCTTTGACAAATGCCGCTTCGCTCTCTCCTGTGTTATCCTGTGTCTCCGATTGGACGATGATAGCGCGCGCTTTTCACTTCTTTATATTTTCTTTTTTTCCGCCTCAGAGCCATGTTGAAAGTCCTCTGCGCAGCCGCAGTCGCCGGCGGCGGCGTCGGCGCGCGCCCGGCCTGAAAGCTTCAACGTGGACTTTCTAGGTGCGCCACCGTCTACTTGGCTTTCGCAAGCAAAAAGTAAAGAAAAAGCAAGCGCTTTAGGAAAGGCGGCGGCGGAGGAAAGAGTAGATGGCGGTACTTTTCTTATATAGGGATTTCACAAGTGCCTCGTCGGCGTCCGAAGCAGCCGATCGCTCTCACGGGGTTGGCTGGCGCATCATAGCCTCAGTTGCTTTTTGCGCCATAAAACTACATTACTAATTAACTAGCTTCACGTGCTCCGGCATGGCTCCGGTCATGGCAGATGTACGGCATCATTGATAATGATGTACTCATTTCCGGCTTTTAGATACGAGCGGAGCTGTGGCAGGCGCGGCGCAGGGATCCCAAAAATTGGCACAAAAAGGCTTTGCTGTGGTCCAAGGTAGCCGCTGCTGTGCCGCCAAATGTTTCCGGTGCAGGTAAGTTTCAAACATTTCATTTGTGCAATCGAATGAGTGACTGCCCTGAATGAATGGCATTCAAGTCAAACAGAACGTTAAAGAACCCCAGGTGGTCCAAATTTCCGGAGTCCCCCACTACGGCGTGCCTCATAATCAGAACTGGTTTTGGCACGTAAAACCCCATAATTTAATTAATTTAAACAGAAGAAAGGGCCATGCTATGCTATGCTATGCTATGCTTGATTCGGCAGCAGCAGCGACGGAGTGAACGCATCCGACTGACGCCGTGTCTGCAATACTTATGCTGAATCTGCTGTGGGCCTTGGCTTGGCGCATGCCCACTGCATTGCGTAGCGCTGAAGATACGCTCGACGGGTCACTGGAAATTCACCGCTACATCCCAGAAGGGATAATCTGCCCCCCCCCCCCCCCCCCCATTGGTTGTCCTGGCTTTCTCCAGATCGCCATACCGTGCTCGTGCCTGGCTTTCCAAGCAACGTCACCGAGGTACCCTCTGACAGTGTTGCCAGGTTTGGCTATAAATAGCCAAATTGGGCTACGGAAAATTTTTTGGCGTCGACTTGGACGAGTTGGCTATGTGGCTAAATTTGGGCTACTGAAAATCGGCGACTTGGCTGTGTTTGGGCTATAAGTCGCGCCCTAATCCACGCTCCAGAGGCGGCTCTGATCGGGTAGAACCAAATCTCGAAGGCTATGTTTTAGCTGGCTGGAGGCGGCCGCGTGTCTGTGCGTGTGTGCGTGCGCGAAATGACCCCCCGCCTTTCCTTCCCTCTCTGCGCCGTTGTCGGAGCCGGTGGCTTTGATCTTTGATGCACTTAAACTTACACCCTGCTTGACCGTTAGGCACCCGATTCCCGGGCATCGGGATGAACCTGGGAGTAGTGGGTTTCTCACAGTACACTGTACTACCATGGCTATGCGAATAACATAGGGTCGGGGCCGTCGGGCGATCGTGGCGCCGAAATGAAAGGGAAGCATGGGTGGATGACACGCTCCAGTTTGTTCATGTCCATGCCTTCCGGATGAAGTATCGCGCCGGGCACAGCTTTAGACCTACTCCACGTTCCTGGGGCGAAGCTTTACTGCCATTTTCCTTTTCCTGCTAGATGAAGTTTTTCGTGCTTAGATTCGAGATTCATTTCGATAGGTTGGCCAAGTATGCGACAAGTGGGCCAAGTATGCGAGAACGTATAAAAAAGAATCGGAGCAAGACCCCGCGCCAAAGTGGGTTCTGGTGCTTTTACTTCTAGATAGTTTGCCCGTAACATCGTGGGTGCAGATATACTCATTCTGCTAATATCGAAACTTGTTTGCCGCGATGACATCAGTGCAACACGTCACATGAACTTCACCCACCGTGTTAGCTTAGCTTGTGAGGTGTCGTGCTGCTGGCTCGAGGAAGCGGGTTTGATTCCCGGCCATGGCGGCCGCATTTCGATCAAGGCGAAATCCAGGAACACCCGTGTACTTAGGTGCACGTTAAAGAACCCGAGGTGGCCAAAATTAATCCGGAGTCCCCCACTGCGCCATGCCTCCCAATCATAGCGTGGTTTTGACACGTAAAATCCCAGCAATTACTAGAGTTTTAGAATAGGGGCCTCAAACGTATTGGGGCCCCAAAGAAATAGCGTCGAAGCCACTGCGCATGCGCAAGACGGAAACTGTGTTTGGGTTTGGCGTCGGGCACGCTATTTCATCGATTTAGTGGGAACCCCAAAACCTGCCCCAAAAGCTTTCGTCAACAAACATGGCGGCGCCTATCTAAGCGACGGCTCTAACCTAGTACAAAACTAGACTCGATTTGTGGTAATGAGTGAAGTTCGTAAGCTAGAAGTGATTGCGGTTATCGCTTTCTCTTAACTAACATATGTAATGAAGGTTAAGTTCTAAATTGTAATTAAAGGCAAAAACACGAAAGTCTAAATTACTTTTATCATAAAATGGTACATTTTATTTAATATTTATGACAGCTTTTCTTTGACGCCGTAGAGACGCTGCAAACGCAACACGCTATCGGCAAACGCCAAACGCCTATTCCAAAACTCTTCATTTCTGCATGCCCCAACGCTAACACCCGCAAAGCTCTTTGGAGCCCCAAACTTTAGGGACCCCTATTCTAAAACTTTATTAGCCATCAACATGGTTGGCTTTTGACAGTAATCGGTTTTCACAGCATTAGCGGTGTTATCAATTTGTTGTTTACCATTGCTCTTTGTGCGCCGTCACGGCTTTTACCATTTCGAGCGAGTTAGTTCGGGATGTGCTCGTCGCCGAAAACGACTGTGCGCTTTTTACACTAGTGCGCCGGTTTGCGCAGTAATCTTTTTAAGCTCCGCTTACACCGATTCATACAGTGAGTGGCATCTGTTGCCTGTCCCCTTTCTTAACGCATGTTCTTGGCGAGCGAGAGACCTAAGATGGCGGCCAAGTTGATGTAAATTGACACTATATAGGCAGTGTGTGTCCCAGCTAATCCAGCCCAAGCTAATTTAAAAACAAAAACAAACAAAAAATGAGAAAAGAAGATAGCACGATGCGACAAATAACGCGAGATATCATATCGCGAAAAACTTGTTTTAGCTCACAAAAAAAGAAGCCGTGAGCACGTCGCAGATCGCTGGGCAGCTGAACTTCTGCACCGTAGGCAGAGATAACGTGAAAGATTGATGACGCTGAACATTACTTTGAGTTCACGACAGCTAAAAAGCAGAGTTTGTAGTTAATATTACTGTAAATAACTAAAAATAATAACTTAGTACTATCTGTCATAAAATAAAAGCACTAATTTAGCCCTCTGCAGCGATTCACTGGAACTTAAGAGCTTCCGGGGCTAACCAAAACGTGTTCTGTACAAGCATGATGTCGCTGTTGATGTCAAGGGCCGACCATCACGGTGGCACGGACATTTTGTTACGACGGGTTGTGCAAAAAAGGATTGCCGTAGTCGAATGTGAAAAGGTATACACAAATAAAATTGCAAATAAAAATGGCTATATTTGGCTACAAAATATTTCGCACTTTTTTTCTCTTTGGCTATATTTGGGCTACAACTTCTCTAGCTCTTGGCTACGCCGCCTCGTCGGACCTGGCAACACTGCCCTCTGATGCTTTAAATTTACGGTGTGCTGTCTGGTCCAAGGTCGATCCACATAGGTCGCGAAGCTTCGGGCGAAAAGCGGTTCAGAACCAATTGTCACCGATATCAGCAAGGGTGGTTATGGGAGCAGCGATTGAAGCGCGACTATCTTTGGGGGGAATAAACACTGGGAAAGAAAAAACCCGTGTTTAAATTAAAGCGAGACGCAGTTAGATTCATTCAACGAAAATAAAATTCATAATTCATTATATATATATGCATGGCGAGAAAAGATACAACTGTATTTTACTAGATCATTATCAATAAACCTTTTTTCAGGGCCCACCGTGAGAGCGCCCATCGATAGCGGCGGGCGTTGACGCCGCTATCACTTGCAATGTCATGCAACCCTTAGAGTGCGTGGAAAGGCGCGCTCGTAAAGTTCACCTGTTACAATACGCCCCCCTCACATGTGTTGCATGCCGACGTTTGTCTGAATTAGGTGACGCGGGTAGTTTTATTGTTTCTTAACCTGTGCAGTCAAAAGTAGTGAGTTGCGACCGTCAGATACTTGTTTACTTTATTTGTTTTCGTGCAACAGCGCTGGCCGACGGGCTTGGCGTCCGACGAAAGGACGAGCACTCTACGCAATCTACGCCCAAAGTGTACGTCGGCCTCCTAAGAAAGTATGTTCTGTGCAGCGATGCGATTTCGACACCCGTACGGCTGATCTTTTCCGGCATCGCTTTTCGCGCTGAAAACTCGGAACGCCCATGAAGTCGAATGGCAGGGCATTTGAATATACTGCTCTAATGGCAGGCCTCCGAAAACAAATTTCGCGCCTATGAGAACAAAATGACGTCACTTCTGTTTTTGACGGATATGACGTCAAATTATTTTTTCTTCCGCCGGAAGTGTTCCCTCCTCACACAGATGGCGCTAAGCCCCATGAACCGCCGGTAAGCAACCATGTTTTGAACGTATGGGCTTCTATGGAAGCTTCGCTACCAGGTATATCTACCTTGTCTGGTCTTCGGCGCATTCGGCAGCAGCAGCGGCGGAGTGCACGCATCCGACTGACGCCGTTTCTGTAATACTTTTGCAGAATCTGCTGTGGGCCTTGGCTTGGCGCATGCCCACTGCATTGCGCTGAAGATACGCTCGACGGGTCACTGGAAATTTACCGCTACAGCCCAGAAGTGATAATCTGCCCCCCCCCCCCCCCCCCCATTGGTTGTCCTGGCTTTCTCCAGATCGCCATACCGAGCTCGTGCCTGGCTTTCCAAGCAACGTCACCGAGGTACCCTCTGATGCTTTAAATTTACGGTGTGCTGTCTGGTCTTCGGCTCATTCGGCAGCAGCAGCGGCGGTGTGCACGCATCCGACTGACGCCGTTTCTGTAATACTTTTCCAGGTTGGTGAAACATTTCCAAACATATCTGCTTATATTTTCGCTCTCTTGCTGCTGCCGCTGCCCGCTGCCTATTTTCGCCCATGTTGTGTGTAACTGTCATTTCAGTTTTGTGAACGATAGCGAGCATCATGAATCCTAAGGGTAATCACGCCTATGGCAAATGCAGTGATGTTATTCTGACAAGTGATAGTGTTGTGCTGCACTAGCTGTAGCGCCACCGGCTACTAGCGCCACGTACTGCTGCGAGCAGATGGCGGAGTGGAGAGCAGGGCTGGGGAGTTTGGGGATGAAGCAATAAATCACCTGTACCGTATCACTTGTATTGGTGTTCGCGGTGAGCTCAGGTCTCGGCCCCTTTCTTCTGTCTGCATGTGGTAGACTTCTGTCTACATGTGACTTCTTCTTCTGTCTACATGTAACAAATTGGCGGCGAGGATGCACCGAACTACAGGAACAGCCATGCCTACCTTCGGTAGCATCGAAGCGTTCGAGGGGGAAGGCGACGCCTGGCATGCTTACGTGGAGCGCGTCCAAGAGTTCTTCGAAGCCAACGACGTCGTGCCAGCAAAGGTCAATATTTTTTAGCTGTTGCGGGCCTCGTACTTATCACTACTTCGCAACATTGTAAAGGCGGAAACGCCCCAAGATAAAACGCTTGACGAGATACTGGCCGTACTTGGCAGGCACTACGCCCCCACCCATCCGTCGTAGTGCAACGCTTTGGCTTCAATTGGAGGGTGCGTTCCGAAGGAGAAGCAGTCAGCGACTTTGTTGCGGCTATCAAGTGTTTGTCTGAACACTGCAATTATGGAACCGAACTCGACAACATGCTGAGAGACCGAATAGTATGTGGCATAAATGACGCAGCGGTTCAGACGCGGCTACTCGAGCGTTCCGACCTCACATTTGAGGACGCAGTGAAAACTGCCCTGGCGATGGAAGCCGCTGAAAAGGATGCCGGTGAACTGTGTCGGGCAACTGCAAGTAGTTTGCCGGGTTTGCCTACTCACCGGGGATCGTCCGCGGCCAAGAGCATGGCGTGTTACGGCTGCGGCGACAGAAATCATTTGGCGTCGCAATGCAGACACAGCAAGTCGCAGTGTCACTACTGCAAGAAAGTGGGGCACTTGGCAGTCGTCTGCAACTCGCCAAAGGCCGACACATTCGCGAAGGAAAACACGTCTGCTGTGAGGACGCGCCCGCCACGATCAAAACGTACCGCGCAGGTAAATGCTGTTGACGACGCCGACATGCTTTATGTTCCTCGTGATGCTGACGTTGTTGACATGTGGCACCTAAACGGTGAGCCGACTGTGTCGCCCTTCCTTGTCACCGTGGAACTGTTCGGGAAGCCGTTTACGATGGAGTTGGACACTGGTGCAAGCATCTCCGTAATGCCAGCAAACAAGTTTCAACATGTCTTGCCAGAAGTGAGTACAGAACCTTCAAACGTATTTTTGCGTGTGTTAATTTAGAGGGGAGCTTGAGCAAGTCAAGGGCAAGGCAAACGTTTGCGTTGGATACAGGGGCACGAACGGGTCCTTCCGTCGTACCTCACGAGCGGCACTGCTCCAACGTTGATTGGGCGCAACTGGTTCCAAGCTTTGGGCATTGGCGTCGAAGGATTCAAACAAATTAACCAAGTTAGTGATGTCAGCGAGTTGATTGCTCGTTTTACTGAGGTGTTTGCAGAGGCATTGGCACGTTCAAGGGTTCTCCGCCAAAATTCTTGTGCCTCCAGATGCAGTGCCGAAATTCTGCAAAGCACCGCCACTTCCGTTCGCTTTGGTTGACCTCGTAACGCAGGAGATCCTGAGGTTGCAGCGTGAGAACATTCTTGTTTCCGTGAAGACAGCCAAATGAGCAGCGCCGATTGTGCCGGTTCAGAAAAAAACGGCACAATAAGAATTTCCGGAAATTTCAAGCAAACAGTTAATGCCGTGTCACTCATAGAAACTTACCCAGTTCCACGTGCTGAAGAGCTGTGGGCAGCCATGTCGGGAGGTCGGAAGTTTGCAAAACTTGACCTGCGAGACGCCTACCAGCAGATACTTCTCGATGCAGAAAGCCGTGAATATGTGACCATCAACACACACATGGGCCTCTTCCAGTATACACGCTTACCATTTGGCGTTTCTGCTGCACTTGCTATCTTTCAGCGAGAGATGGAAAACCTGCTTCGTGGTGTGCCGAATACAGCTGTGTACGTTGATGACATTGTTATTACAGGCATCGACGACAAAGACCATTTGGAGAATCTGACGATTGTCTTGCAGACACTTTGGGAAGTGGGCCTCAGGTTAAAGCTGGAGAAGTGTGTGTTCTTCGCTCTCGACGTGGAATACCTGGGCTAGATTATATGCAAGCAAAGTGGGGAGTGCAAAGCAAAGTGGGGCCCGACCTAAAGAAGGTAGAGGCCATCATCAATGCGCCAGAGCCACAGAATGTGAAGGAGCTTCAAAGCTATCTTGGCCTGTTTAATTTCTACAGACGGTTTTTGCCAAACATCTGAACAAGACTGCGTCCCTTGCATCAGCTGCTTCTTGAAGGGGAAAAGTGGAGCTGGGGGAAAGAGCAACAGCAAGCATTCATCTCAAGTAAAAGGCTCTTGTCAAATGCACCTGTGCTGGTCCACTACAGTTCTGAGAAACCACTTGTGCTCAGTTGCGATGCGTCACCGTATGGTGTTGGTACAGTGTTGGCACAGACCGAAGCAGATGGAACCGAAAGACCTGTAGATATTGCTTCACGTACTATGCTTGCTGCTGAGCGGAACTATAGTCGGACTGAAAAGGAAGGTGTTGCTTTGGTTTTTGGTGTCTGCAAATTTCATTACTACCTGTAGGGAAGGCCGTTCACTCTGTAACAGACCACCAGCCATTGTTAGGACTTTTTGATTCACGTCGAGGTGTGCCAAGCCAGGCATCACCGAGAGTCCTCAGGTGGGCACTCACACTACCAAGTTATCAATTCAAGCTCATCTACAAGCCAGGCAGTATGCCAGGCCATGCTGATGGACTTAGCCGGCTACCTCTTCCTGCAACTGAGGTTCACGACTCTGTGGCTGTCAATGTCTTCCTGTTGGAGCAAGCGTATCCTGATGACCTGTCACCTGCAGTCGTTAGACACGCCACGGCAAGGGATCCCATACTGTCACAAGTGGCTGAGGCTGTCCTGACCGGGAGTCCTATTCCGAAAGATGTACTGGGGCCCTTATGCTATGTGGACCAATGAACTTAGTCTGCACAAAGGATGCCTTTTGTGGGGAGCCCGTGTCATCGTTCCCAAGTCCCTGCAATCCCAAGTACTTAAGCTTTTGCACGCTGGTCACCCTGGAATTGAGAAATCAAAGATGATTGCTAGGTCCCATGTGTGGTGGCCTGGAATCGACAATGACATGACGAACCAGGTGCAAAGCTGCCCTGTTTGCCAAGCGCACCAGAAGTCTGCACGGAGGATATCAGTATGCCATGGCCATTTCCTTACAAGCCCTGGTCCATGATCCATGTTGATTTTGCAGGTCCATTCAGAGGACACTACTTCCTCGTGATGGTGGATGCTTTTTCCAAGTGGGTAGAAGATCACCGACCATCTGCAAAAGTTGGTAGAAGACCATCTGCAGAAGCCACGATCTCTGTGTTCAGGACAGTCTTTCCTCAACATGGTCTGCCAGACGTCATTGTTTCCGATAACGGGCCAGCAATCACCAGCAGCAAGTATGCTGACTTCCTGAGCAGGAATCATCGAATGGCATCCGTCGCATGATGGTGCCTCCATATTACCCTGCTTCTAATGGGGCTGCTAAGTGTGTAGTACAGACCATGAAAGATAAACTGAAGAAACCACACCGGTGAATTCAGGACATAAGTGGCCAGGGTACTCTTCGACTACCGCTCAGCGCCTCATGATGCATCAGGCCGTGCGCCGTGCGAGTTGCTCATGGGAAGAAGAATCAATACGCCCTTGGATGCCATGCACCCAAGTCTTCGATCGTCTATTCAATTGAAGCAGATAAAGCAACAACTGCATGCGGACAAGGATTGCCGCATTGTGCCAATAATGGACCCAGGTGCCCCAGTGTTCACCAGGAACTTCCGAACAGGTGCACCATGGGTACCTACTTCTGTTAGCAGTCCTACGAGTTGCGCCTCAGCTGAGGTTGTATTAGAAGATGGAACTGTGTGGCACAGACATGGGGACCACATTCGCCCCAGCCTCGTACCGCCGCCACCTCCTACAAAGACTGTGCCTCTAGATCAGCCCACTGAGCAACAAACAACAGCGCCTGTGGAGCCTACAGAAGCTGCTACTGAGTCAGAACAGCCACCAAGTCAGCCCCACAATAGAACTGAGCTGTCAACAGCAGTCGTCCCATCGGGAGGAAGCCCTGTCACACTGCGAAGTGCCCGGACAAGACGCCCTGTGAACCGGTATTCTCCATGACAAGAACTAAAGGGGGAGGAGTGTGACAAGTGATAGTGTAGTGCGGCCCTAGCTGTATCACCACCGGCTACTAGCGCCACCTACTGCTGCGAGCAGATGGCGGAGTGGAGAGCAGGGCTGGGGAGTTTGGGGATGAAGCAATAAATCACTTGAATTGGTGTTTGCTGTGAGCTCAGGTCTCGGCCCCTTTCTTCTGTCTGCATGTGGCAGACTTCTGTCTACATGTAACAGTTATAAATAAGGATGAACCCTATTTAGCATGCACTGACTGCTCAATCTGCTATCATCTTGGTGGCGCCTGCTTCGGCGTCTCTGAGAACACGTTCAAGTCGAAGCGTGATGAGTATAAGTCATGGCGATGCCCTTCATGTCGAAAAACAAAGCACGCGCTTCAGCACCGAAGGAAAGTAACGAAACGATAGCTTCCATGCTCATCGAAATTAACAGGAAACTTGATGAACTTCTGCCCTTGAAGCAAACTGTCAGTGACATAGAGCTATCTGTACACTAGAGGTTGGAATGCGCAACATTTTAGACGAGGCACACAGATGAGACACACAGCTGCTATCTGGCAAATATGACACTATTCTTGAGGCCGTTGCCAGACACGACACTGACATCAAGGCTCTCGGGGGCGGAGTGACCCAACTTGACAAGCTAGACACGAATAAAGAGCTACTTGCTGTGTTGCCGCAGTCAATGACCTTAAATACACAGTCGTAAACTAAATCTGTAAATTCATGGCATTAAACAAGAAAAGAATGAAAATCTTAGGGATAAAATCAACACTAGCATCAAAATTAGAATTAGCTTCTCTGACTGAAAATACTGTCACTTAGGATCACAGGCTTTTGTCGAAGAATGACAGGTGTTATTATTCGTTTTTCGAGTCAGGAAACTCGAGATTGTGGCTTGCTAAAAGAAAGTGTCTATCTACTGCCCATCCTGAACTTTTTGTAAAGAACACCTTAATGCGCAGAACAGAATGCTCTTGAAAGCCACAAAAGAATGGGCACGTGCAAACAAGTCCAGTTTCGCTTGGCACCGAAACGGGAAAGTGTTCGTACAAAAAAAAGTGGGTGAGAATGCATGCCTTATTAGGTGTACCGCGGACCTAGCGAAGTTTGTTGCCTAACCCGAGTAGGCAGCTTTGCTTATGACGACAGCATTACTTATTCACTCAGATCAGCTTCCAGTGACCATTCAGGATTTCATTCGCTTCCATCACGGTGGATCCATTTTTGTATTCATTTAAACTGCCAATCTGCAAAAAAGAACAAAAAGGATGAACTCGATGTACTTTCAGCAGAATGAACTTTGAATTTCACTTATATGTTGTCTGAAACCTGGTATGACCACCATACCATACCTGGTGTTTGCAGAAGTTCAGTGTTTCACGCGGTCTAGAATGGAAAGTCGAGGTGGTGGTGTCGGTATGCTTATGCGCGAAAATTTCAATGTAGAATGTATCTCTAATTTTTCTTGTGTAACCGATGCTTATGAAATCTTGCCTGTTTTACATGCTCGCAGCGTATACTCTGTGTATATCGTCTCCCTCGTGGTAATAAACAGTTCTTTTTGCATTCCTGGAAAAATTGTTCAACTACGTTGCTGAATCGCAATACAAAATTGTACTCGGTGGAGTTTATTATTGTCACGTAGTAATGACGCTGAAGAAAACAGTCGTAAAACTGTGTATGACGAAACTGATTCTTTGGCGAACCTGTGCCCACAAAAGCAAGCTACACTCAAAGCACAACCATAGCGGCGAACACAGTCGGCGATCGTCGAAAATCGGATCAGCGGCGACACGCGTCGGTTTATACTGAGTCATCGCAGGTTCCAGATTAATCCCTGATGCCGCGGGTCTTCCAGAAGTTCTAGACAATTCGCGTCGGTCATACAATCAGTAACATAAGCGTCAGCGAGAACAGGCAACGGAAAGAAGCATCGATAACGTTCTAGAAACTTCCGATACAGGCGCGTCCTGCGCCGAGCGATAACGTTTAACATTTGTTAGCCGGTGGAAAGCGGCCACCGCTGAAAGATAATCATGTATACGTGTGAATATCAACATGTTAAACCGTTCAGCATGACCCGTAACTTGAATTATTATTACAGTTGAACGGCTGTTTAACTGTCACTAATGCCCGCTAGAATTACACTTGACACGTCTACATGCTTGATCGGTTTATCACTAATTATAGCTTGAACGAGATTAATTATGGTGTTCTTTCTATAGCCTTAACGATCACATGCTTTTTTCAGTTTAAAAAGAAAAGTAAAATAACACCTGTAAATGACATTCCGTCACAAATAATTACGCATGATAGGCTACTTTTCTTTCGTATGAATTAAATCAGGTTGACTGGAGTACTGTGTACACTGCATTTGTGCTGAAGTGGCTTACAACACATTTTTGGAAATATTTATCGCCGCCTATTTGAAACATTTCCTTTCGCGTTCATGCCGCGCAGGGCCTTCAAAGGGCCTTGGGTACGAAGGATTTATTTGAAAAGATTAAAAAGAAGGGAAGATTATTTAATCAATTCCTTAAGTCACGAGATCCAGCCGATCTTAAAGCATTTAAACGTTTCCGTAATGGCCTGAACAAAGACTTACGTACTGCTAAACTTGCTTTCTACCACAAATCATTCGCGCTATGCAACACGATAGAGGAAAGCTATGGCTAAGCTCAATTTATTGATGAATCGAGTACCCACTCCCAGCACGCGCTACGAATCGTGCATGACGGGGCTGAACTGGCGTTGACTTGCTGTCTGATTGTTTCAATGATTATTTTGCCTGCTTGCCCCATCAACCCGTAAGTGCCAATGCCTGCCAATTTATTACTACCATTGCCCAGACTCGATCTTCATTAACCTACAACTGAATCAGAAGTCAGTTCACTTAATTCTGAGCTTAATAACAGTCATGCCTGTGCTGACAATATTCAAATTAAACCTGTTAAGTTTGTCCTGGACGTAATAGCGCCAGCATTAGTCCATATTTATTAAAATATCTGCTAGAGCATTGCATGGGCTCGGGCTTACCGAAAGCCCGGGCCCGGCCCGGCCGTGGGCCGGGACGGGCCAGGTAGGGCAGTTTTGTCACGGGCTCGGGCCGGGCTCGGGCACGGCATGTGCTTTTTGACCCGGGCCCGGGCCGGGCGACAAACGACGGTAGTAGGCGCAGAGACCTAAGAATCGCTGAACTGCCTTCTTGTCTGTTGGACGCGGGAACTCGGCGACGGCAGCTAGCTTCTCGGGTCTGGCCGAAACACCGCGGGGGCTGGCTACGTGTCGAGAAACTTTAGCTCCTGCAAGCCAAAATGACATTTCTCAGGCTTGATAGTCAGATTTGCTTGCTGATTGCGAGGAGTACATTCCTGAGTCGTTCTAGATGTTCATCAAACGTTCTTGAAAACACCACAACGTCGTCTAAGTAGACTAAGCACGTCTTTCGATGAATTAGGGGAAGCAGTTTCTAGCGAGGCAACATCAGTGAAGGCAGAAATTCATGGAGGAAGGCGACAGCTGTGCCTTGCGTTAAGTGTTGATATTCGTTGCGAAGTTTGTCAGCAAGACTAATGAGCGTCTGTGCTGAGCTGAACGAGGCCCCGTGCAATGCAGATGTTTCCGCTCAAGCATTAAGGAATGTTGCCTCCGCGATGCCTCATAGCCGTCGAATGCGTCGCAGGTTAACAGAGTCAATAGGCTGCTTATTGGCGGTACCGTTATGCTGTCTTCGGCGAGCGAAGGCTGTTTTCGGTGTGATTCTCGTCACCAGCGTCGCTTGCTAGGCTTTTGCCGTAGAGAACGTCACGCTCGATTTTCCAAGTTAATTATGGCTCCATTCGCCTGTAGAAAGTCCATACCGAGTATCAAGTCCCTCGAGCAGCTGGGCAGAATAATGAGTACCCGACGTACGTAAATCCACGAATTTACGCGAGCGGTGCATCTGCCCACGGGAATTAGTAGATGCCCTCCAGCAGTACGAACATGCGACCCAGTCCACTGCGTAAAAACTTTCTTAACTTTGACGCAAGCCTGCTCATAATCGAGCTGTCCGCACTAGTGTCAATTAAAGCAGTAACTTCTTCGTCGTCTATGTAACCAGTATATCCGACGTTACCACTTGCCTTGGGCACCGGAGTGTGACTGAAGTCGGTGCTTTGTCGTCGTTGTCGTCGTGATGGGGGATATTCGAAGCGCTCGACGTCAGCGGCCTCACCTCCGGAGGTCGCTGGACTCAGTTTCGGGTTTGCAGGGCTGGGTGAAACGACATCTACGAGCGTCTCCATGAAATGAGGGACTTGGCGATCGGTATTCGAGCAGGCGATGCAGAACGGGGCTCGTGCCTTCGCTGCTTGAAGAAACTGTCGCGACTCGCGATGTAGTTCTCTATTTCCATCGGGCGCTTACAGATCGCGGACGAGGTGCACCTGTAGGGAATCCGCGGAGGCCACGCGTCGATAGGGGCACATCCTGTAGACGTGGCCAGCCTCTCCGAAATGAAAACATAGGGGCCTGAGGTCAGGAGCCCGCCAGACGTCACTTTTTCTGGGCCTCGACTCCTCGATGGACGGTGGACTGCGACGCCTGAACACTACTTCTGTTTGTTCGGAGGGACGCATGACGTTTGAGGGGCCGTACAGCGACGGTCGTCGTACGGCGTCCGCTTAAGTCATTCGGACTCACTCCCGCTGTTGCGGTGCCTCGTAGCGTTCAGGAGCTTGGACAGCTTGCCTAATCTCGTCGCGCACTATCTCCGCCACAGAAATTCGGGCTGTCGGAGCGTCGGTTACCTGCATTTTGTGGAGCTCTTTCTTACCACAGCCCTGATAAATTTGCGTAGCTCCTCGAGGTGGTTTTCCCAGGTCATGCTAGAGGGGCTGTGTGAAAGTTCCATCACGTTGCGGTGGTATTGTTTGGCACGCTGTCGAAGGGCCCTTTCCGTTGCTGTCGCTTCAGCAAGGAAGTCTGCAAGTGTTGTGGGCGGATTCCGAATAAGTCCAGCAAAGATATCTTGCTTCACACCTCGCATCAAATGTCGCACCTTCTTGTCTTCGGCCATTGAGGCATCCGCACGTCTGAATAGCCGAGCCATGTCTTCAGTATACGTGGTGACGCTCTCGTTCGGGGCTTGGAATCTTGCCTGTATTGCCAGCTCCGCTCGCTCCTTCCTGTCCATGTTGGAATATGTGGCGACCAGCTGCTGTCGAAATTCGTGCCACAAAGTCAATGCCGTTTCATGTTTATGGAACCACGTCCTCGCGGAGTCTTGGAGCGCGAAGTACACGTTGCGCAACTTGCGGTCTTCGTTCCATCCGTTGCATTCGGCGACCCGCTCGAAATGGTCTAGCCAATCTTCCACGTCTTGAGTAGCATCTCCGTGGAATGCAATCGGCGTCTGTGACTGTTTGAAGATCTGCGCCGGCGAAACACAGCCGCAGCAGCAGGAGGCTGTGGGCTCAGGTTCATCGTCCGGATACGCTCTGGCAACAGGCCGTGCTCAGGTTGGAGCCCTTGAAAACGGCGGCTGGTGCATACGTGCACAGGAGTAATCTCTCCCGGACTACTCATTATGGATGAGTCAGGGGTACGCTGCGTCTCCGGCAATGGTATCATATACCCAGCACCTCCACCAGTAAAATGTCACGAAGATAATTAATACGAACTCGCCGAAAGAGAACAGCCTTCTTTAATGATGGCCGACACTCAAGAGAACGCGCGCACACCTGCGCCCTTCGTCGTCTTCTCTCTGGCGATCTTGTGCCTGTAGTGGGCAGCTTACTTCGCGTCAATATAATACCCTCTGCTAACAATTTTCTATTTATAGCTTTATGCCATTATATCGACACTTCAGGCAAATTGTAGCGGTTGTCGTCGCCGTGATGTTCCGCATTAAATCCAGAAGCATATACATGACCGACTCATACCCTGTGGGCGCGGGAAAAAGCACATAACACTGAGCCGAAAAAGATGGCGGCTTGATGGGCATTATTTCCCATGCGCTCAATATTCGGATTAGTTGTAGGTCACGTAATCAAATGCGAATGGGAAGGAGAGCACGCGTCTTCTCCTCTAGCCCTGCCGTAGCTGTGAATGACTGTGCGTGGCTGACGCTTATGGGGCCCGCGTGCCATATTTAATTGTTGGTAATCATTGGTGGGTGCAATGATAAAGGGCGACCAGGGATGGCTGCTAACTTCATGCGCGCTGTCTTCCTTGCCGGGCTGTCTTTCTGCGCCCCTAGTGTTGCAGACTTAAGAGACGGCGGTCATCGCAGATCACTCACAGAGGCCGTCAGTAGTGGACATAAAAATAGGCAGATAATGATGATGAATCTCATTTTCAGAGTTGCGGTGAATCGCGCGGCTGTACGAACCGTTCGCCTCCGCTGCTAGCGTTCTTCACAATGCTTGCGTTGTGAAAGCGAGTGCTCGAGTTCTTCCAGTGAGGTTTTTACAGGTTTACATGGTCCGTGCTTACTATGCCTACTATGTCCACTATGCTTACTATTTTAATTTTAGGTGAATTTTTACTACAATTTATATGGCCACTATAACTAACGTATAGACTCGTATAAGGGCCACACTTTTATTGCGATAGCAATTATATGGACACTCAAAAGCAGATTTCTGCCGTCGGCGTCGCCGTCGCCGTGAGGCTCCGTATGACGTCATTTGGAGAAGAAATCGTCGCCGCGCGCCGAACGCTGTATGTGCGAGTGAAAGGGCGCGAGGGGCGCGTCTTTCACGGGGAGTGAACGCACGGAGGAGAACAAACGCGCGTTCTGCGCCGAGCTCGCTTAATAGCTGCAGAAGTAGGCGTCTCTGTTCTCCTTCACAATCACCATGTATGTAGAGCAAACGCGCCTTCTTCTGACGAGCGAGAGGCGTGGGGGAGGGGGAGGGAAGGGAGGCGACGTTTAGCTGCGGCACGCAGTGCCTTTTATATCAGAGGCTCCGGCAACAGTCACCAACGCCGCACGCATTTTGAGCGAACGCGGGCAAAACGCGGATGGCGTCGACAACAGTTCTGCGTGTTGCCGATGCTGCTGCATGTCCAAGTTTATACAGCTGATAAAGCTAATATCATTACTCCGTGTAGCTCTCTACAAGTTTGCTATCGCAATTGATGCTTCACCTTTCAGGTGAAACTGCGACAACTTTTTTTCTGTCACATTTTGACGAGCCTTTCATGGTACCGGGTCATTTGACTTCATTTTTCCAACTACGAGTTTGAAATCCGCAGTAAACCTCCGCGATCGCCTCCTCTCGGCATCCAGCAGCGACACGCGAAAGTACGCTGCGCGCGACAATTCGCTGTTGAGCCCGATCAGAATCAGCGCACGGAACGCGATTGCTTCTTGGTTGGATGTCTTTTTTTTTTAATATTGGCTGTCAAGTTGTGGGTGCGGCCCTTACACGGGTGCGATCCTTACACGGATTTACACGGTAAGAATCTTCCTTCGTGTAATTGTCTTCTCCTTCGCTATCACTAATACTGCTTCACCTTCCCGGCCAAACTGCACTCTTTTTTATTTTTTTAGTACCTTGAGTCCGAGTATAAGCGCTGCTGCGCATCACTTCTAGACTTGTATTTATTCTGATTTTGAGTGAATCCGTCTTGGCATCATTTCGGTTGCCGAGTGAATTCTATATACAAGGTGTTTCAGCGAACAGTTTTCAAAATTTTAAAAGGCGACCTATGGCACATAGTACAATTCTAGTTCATGAGCTCGTCTAATCGAAGAGGTGGGCATTACTTGCAAAAAATTGAAATGCATAATCGACTAATGAACAAAATTAACCAATTAAGTTTTAGCTAATTGCCTTATGGCCCATGTTGCAATTTACAAATTCTAGCCGTGGAGTGCGGATCCACTTTGAACTAAATCTCAGGCTGACACCAGTGTCGAGATATTAATTCTCTAACTTTGCGGAGAAATACATTGGCGTGCCAGTCACTTTCTCAACAAAACGTCGTTTTATGCATCAAAGCACAAAAGTATGAAAAGAACAAATTATCGGATTTTACGTGCCAAAACTACGATCTGATTATGAGGCAAGCCGTAGTGGAGGACTCTGGAATAATTTAGACCACCTGGGGTGCTTTAACGTGCACCTAAATCTAAGTATATGGGTGTTATAGCATTTCTCCCAATCAAAATGCAGCCGCCGTGGCCGTGATTTGATCCCGCGACCTCATGCTTAGCTGTCCAACACCACAGCCGCTAAACAACCATGGTGGGTAAGCGCAAAAGTAACTGGAACGCCAATGCATTTCTCCGCAATGTTCGGGAATTATTATCTCGAAACTGGTGCCATCCTGAGAATTAGTTACTAGTGCATTCGCCTGGCGAATTCCGCGGCTAGAATTTGTAAATTGCAACACGGGCCATAAGTTAATGTTAAAAACCTAATTGGTGATTTTTAATTAGTCGATTATGCATTTCAATTTTTGTGCAAGTAATGTCCACTTCTCTGTAGACCAGCTCATGAACTAGAATTGTGCTATCTGCCACAGGGAACCTTAAAATTTTTTTTGAAAGTGTTTGCTGAAACATCCCGTATTTATGGCCTCTGCATGCAAGAGACGATGTTTCCATTCCTAATGCGTAAATGTTGTAAATAATTAGAAGAGCTTTTTATTTATTTTGTAGCCAGTCATTAGCATTGCATACTGGAAAGAGAATCCATATCGAGACACACATCACTCACGTGCTTTTCACACGCCGTTGATAGAAGACTCTGCCGAAGGGGTCATGGAAGTGTGCAGGTTTTTTTTCAGGGTCAAAAAAGCACGCAAAGAATTTCAGTTGAAGCGAACATACATCAACATATTCATTCTCTAGGTATAGGCTATCCATTTAGTTGGCTACCTCCTTATCTTTAAAAAAGATAATAAACTTTGTCCTTTGTATATATTTAAATATATTGTGTTTGTGCGTGGTGTTCTCAGTAGAAATTTTTAAAAAATGTTCATGAGAGAAAACGCGGATGAGGTAGCCGCCGCTGGTGCTTCTAATGCGCTTTTCGTCCTATTGTCAGGATTTGCCGAAATAAATCGCAAGTATAATTTGAAAGTCGTGCACGTCCACACCAACAATGGTGCCGTAAGCTTTTAGCCACAACAAAAGTAAAAATGTGGAGGCAACGCAAAAGAGTCCTCAAGTATTTGGGTATCAGAACTCCGGTAATGACAGTTTAGAGGCGGGGGGGGGGGGGGGAGGTAGGCTACAGATCTCCGGGGGGGGGGGGGGCTCGAGCCCCGGAGCCTCCCCCCCTCCCGTAGTCAGCGCCTATGCCACTAAATGTTTGTGCTCAATTATTCTATCATGTAACAACATGTCTAAGTTACATAATAGTGGCCACAGCTGAAAGGAACTTCATACACTAGTGCTCAATCTATGATGCAACCACCTGTCTACCCTACATAAAAATGGCCACAGCTAAAAGGAACTTTGCTATACTAGTGCTATATGTCATTCTGGCATTCCACAAAGATGAGTGTGCTGTAGGATCAAAAACCTATCCTGTTGTTGTTCTACTGGTTTCATTCTTTTTTGTAGAGTAGTGGAGTAATTTGCTAACTTACTGGTAGCAGTCAACATTCACCGTGTACCAACTTTCGTAAATATGTGCCAAAGCAATGTAAGGCGTATTGCATAACTGTCTTGTTAGCTCTGTGTTTGTGAATCTATGTAAGAAAATTTAACACGCGATGTACCCTTTCAGGCATTCTAAGACAGTGGCTATGGCAAAACAAAGAAACTTGCTCATATTAGGCTCGTTATCTGCCTGCTAAAGATGATGGTCATCATTTGCACACGACTTGCTGAGGGAGGGACAGTTGTAAAAATGAAATAGGCAAGTCGTAGCTGAAGTCATGTGCGCCCAAGATGAACTTGAGCTGTAGTAGGCAGATGATGTGCTCACAGAAGCAGGCTTTTTCATGTAGCCATAGCCACTAGCTTAGAATGCCTAAAGAGGTAACATGATACAAAGATACGCCTTCCAGTCTTTACGTGGTTGTGTAAAGTGCAAATGGCAAGAGGGTCGAGTATACCTTACAGTGACACATTGTTATAGAGAGTTAAGGCTGTTAGCTGATGTACGGCGCATCCTTACTGCTGGCAATGAGTTCCGAAAGTAACGCGGGGCTTTGCAGAGAAAGAAAAAGCAGTGAAACATTAAGACACAACAGGTGTTCTGCGAGACAAACAAGCATTTAAAACGTTGTGTTAGGGTAAATTATTAAATTCATTTTATCTGTGGTCGCTGTCATTTAAGGCAGATAAGTTATTGCATCAAAAGACAATAAAGTGACAAAATATTGCTGGCACTATTCACTGTTTTGATTGTAAATGGGCTCCTAGCCTTGAAGATAGTGACGTTCTATTAAGGCACAAAAATGAAGAAATATGTTTTCATTGTCAAGGCGTGTCATTTCAGGAACTGTAGAACGTGCTTAAGTCAGCCCCAGTGGAGAGTGAACATGTATTTGTCATTGGCGGTTCAGCACCTTTACATCAGAATATTTAGACAGGGTTTTTTGAGTGTTCTATTGCTGCCACTGTGTGACTTCATAGCTGATGATAAGCACTTGTGTCTTCCTTTTTGTTCTTCCACATTTGGTAGTCCGGCTTTTTCGTACGATATATTCTTATGAACCTTCTCAGCTTTCTCTTATTCATAGGTCTTCCTGCAGTGAAGACCGTGTTGAATTATCCGCGTTCTTTGTACAAAATAGAAGAGGACGAGCTTCGGGGCAGGGAGCGCGAGAGCGCTTTCGAACAAACCGGCAGCCATCTTTGACATTATGGGCTCAGGCAGACCCTTTAAACGCCTATCTGAGTCCTAAGTCTTTGTCGGTTCTTCCATGTGCCATACATTCTAAATGTGGTGCCGAAGAACCCGGGAGGCGACATCTGTGGGGTACCGTCAAGGGACTTCGCTGGTGGCTACCCACTGGAACAACCACCGGGAACCACGGAGGTAGACAGATCAGCTGACCGCCATGGATAAGCTCAAGTTGAAGAGGACCACGCGAAGGGCCCAGAACACCAAGATCATTCAAGAGGCAACTGCCCTGCTAGAAAACGGTCCCGCGACAGCGCAACAGATTGACTATTTACGAGCGGCTCAAGAACAATAACGATGAACTGAAGAAGATCAATGGTGAGCTAGAATGCCACGTAAGTGACGAAAGTGGAAGGGGAACCGAGGGGCTCGATTTTGTTAATCATAACCACATAACGCCAACAGACAATGAAGCCAAGGAAAACATCGGGGAAATTAAGTGTGGTTAAAATCGGGAATGCAGAAAATAATGAAGAAAAAGTAAATGAAAATGGACGAAAAGATAACTTGTCGCAGGCAGGAGCCGAACCCGCAACCTCAGCATAACATGTGCGTTGCACTACCAATTGTGCTACGGTGATGGCCATCAATTCGTCCACTAACTTGGGTATTTATGTTTACTAGATGCAGCCCTAGGTATGTTAGCCAGCGCCACTCAGAGCCATCGGCGTGACGCTATCAGACTAAAAGGATGCTCCACCACAAGAGTACCTTTTGGAGCAACATGCAGCCCATTTCTGCTGACGGCAACCATTATTCACCACTTAAGAAGAGCGCCACCAAGTATGTCCTCGATCGCCAAGACCTTGGGCGAGTCGTTTTACGTCGACGATTTTATGACAGGAGCTGATACGGACGACAGAGCTGCCCAGTTTTGTAGAGAGGCGCAACAGCTCATGCTCTCGGCAGGAATGAATCTTCGCAAATGGACGACAAACTCTAGTGAGCTTATGAGCACGTTGGAACTCGAGCACTGCTCAACCAGCCAAGCGATGGTTGGCAACCCCAGCAATTCCGGACATCGCCTTTAGTTCACAGCTTTTACACCACGTGGCGTACGGACCTTTAAGATTCGAAATTCGCGCGATGACGCACGAAGTGTACTGGACGATAACAGAATACACGTTTTAACAATAAAAAAAAAAAAGGGCCCGCGCCAACAGCTTTCACCGTCCAGCATGGACGAGCGCGAATCAGGAATGGCAGATCTGATAAACGCCGAGCGTATAAGACGAGCGGCCAGCTAGTCTATTGTGAATCAGTAGTTTTGCTGCCATTGATAGTCGTTTGGAGGCTCAGCCCCACTTCGAGAAAGCGGTTGCAGAATCTTGAAAGAGCGGCATCCCCCCTCCGTCCATCTTTTCCTCGTCCAACTTTTTGTCCGATCGAATCAGAAAAGCAAAAATGCCCTTTTATCGCTTCATTTCTCGAAAGCTGATTCTAAAATAATAATGTAAGCTTGCTACATGGTCGCGATGGGCGCATGTTTCAGGATATGCAGTCGCATGATTGACATCCTTAATCTCGGTTGGCCTCAGTTTACGACTCCATTTGCTCATTTGCGTGCAGGTGCCTGATCGAGTTAAGTTCACTGCCACGGAATTTCTGTTTTTCGAAGGCGAAAGCCTTAGGTGCATGGCTATATTTTCGGTGCCATTGGCAGTGACCTTGGCGAAACCGAGCCATAACGAAAATAGCCGACACCGCAAAGAGTAAAATCAGGTCAACAAATGCTCGGATTGACGTCAGTTTTCTCAGGAGGTTCCTGTGAACAAAATAAATTAGTGGCTTTGTAAAGAAAAGTTGCTACTTTTCAGCCGAACACCTTTTCTAAGCTCTTGGTAAGCGACGGGTGTAAATGCAGAAAATCATCTGTAACTGGTCAGTGTTCGAAGACCTGTTTCACTGCACAGTGGCATAGCCAGAAATTTTGTTCGGAGAGGGGGGAGCTCACGTTGCAGCGCGGCCTCCTCCGAATCAAATACATCAATAGTAACTGCATTGCCATTGCCAATGTCATTGTATATTAGAGGCTGCAAAGAAACTACTGATGCTACCCACGTCAAGTAAAATATGTATTTTTTCATAAAACAATATATTCGTACGTCCCAAAATTGTGGCAGAAATAACTGATATCAATGCTTCCGCGTTTTTTTTTGTCTATTTAATTAGTAAAGAAATATCACACGAACTTTAGAACATCAGAACATCATAGAATCATTCCAAACCAGCAAATCAGTGCATACAACTGGTGCGAAAAACGTAAAGGCTATGAAAAGAACAAGTTGAGCACAAATATTTTGATAAATCTTTGTCATTAAAGAACCTTCTTTACTTTTTTGTACAGTCGCGAGCAGAAGTTTGGTGACAATGGCATCAGCAAAAAATTTAAATATTCAAGTGCAGCTGCACGGCCCCGAATTAGCTTAATACGTTGTATTGGTCCATCACGCGCACGTAGGCTTGCGCTCTTGATTTCAGCCGGAATGGCCAGGCTGCGAAGGAAAAAAAATAAAATCGTGGCAGCAGAGAGGCTCGGCCTTTCTGTACCGACGTGGGAGCGGCCCGCTACGTGCTGACGCGCGTTCCAGGGGACCGTAATAAAGCTTTATCATACCATCATACCATACCTTTGGTCCACAAACTTTGGCTCGTGACTGTACATATGCAACGGCCAGGGGAAAACCTCAATGGCGCTGTCCTTCGTTGCAATAGATTGCGAATGAGCAGTTGTTACCGGTCGTGTATTGTAATTATACCGATAATATAGTCGCAACAGTGAGTACATATAAGAAGCAGGAGTTCTGCAAGATGTACATTAGAAATGCGAAAATAGAATGGAATATACAAGTGCGAAGATACAAATTGATAAGGGCACAAAAGTGTCACTGGTAACAAAATGCACTGTTTGGATACACAAAGCCTCGCAACAAGATGTTTAAATATATAAGTATCGAATAAATCCAAGTATTTAAGCAAACGTCACTGTATGTAATGTGTCAAACAAGACAAATAGACATGTTGCGCAGTCACACATAGTAGTAGCTTTACGCATAGAAAGACAGACGATCCAGGCAAGTACAAAACTATGATCGCAGAAATCGTGATATGTTCCAGAAGGACCGCCTGTTGGGCTGGTTGGTCTAACCTAGTTTCTTTCAGTTTGGCAGAGCAGTTTGGTTCTCCTAGAAGCTGACAAGGAAGGTGGATTTGTTGTGATGCCGAAAGGCATGTTCAATGAAAAAGCCTAAGCGGCAGTGGACAAGAACTTTGTGGCTGTTTAAAAAAGTGCAGTGAGGGTTAAGACTAAGTTCATCAAATTTTGTAGGGACTTGAATTGAATGATCTTGCTAGTGCTATTAGAAATAGTAAGGGGAACAGTCTGAAGGTTTTGTTTTCTGCTAAAACACATAAGGTAGATGTCCCTTTCAGAACCATTGTGAGCGAAAGGGGGGGGGGGGGGGGCTTGGCAACAGAATGTTAGTCAGTTTTTACTGAAGAGCCTTAAGTGACTCACGGTTGTTCCTTTCCGCGTGAGTAAATCTGAAGAAGTCACTAAATATGTGAAACACAACGAGAGTACAGATTGTGGCTTGTCTGTCGAAGTTGAGGCCTTGTTTTATTCAGTACCTCAAGATAAGCTTTAGTTGCTGTTAGGAAGTGCATTGAACAGAGTGGCGAATGCGATTTCCGAAACTCCGCGTGTTTGTCGGTTCATAATTTAAATCTTTTAGAATTTTATCTTAGTGTAACATTCATTGTGTTTAACGAGCAGCCTTTTCTGCAACGTAGAGGAGTGTGTATTAGGTCTTGCGTGGCTCCGATTCTATGCGACATATTTTTAGCTGATATTGACAGCGCGCTTGATTTGGCTTTTAATGGGGGGAAGGTATTCAAAGTATTTCGGTACGTCGATGACTTTTTAATTCTTTTAAAGAAAGAGGACGGTTTCACTGCCCCTTGGAGTATTTTTGATGTTTTTATTCAAGCTGGGCAGGGTTTGAGTTTCACTCATGAATTGCTTGGAACTGAGGGTTTACAATTCCTGGATCTCAGGCTAAAATTTAGTGTAGGCCATGTTTGCTGAGAGTACCTCCCACGGATTAAGAAGTGTCCCCTGCCTTTTTAATCTGCCCACTCTAAAATAGTAAAAAGGGGCATCGCATTACAATGTCTGGATGCTGCGCTCCGTAAGTCATGCCCGCATTCAATGCAGCATAGCTTTGACAATCAGATTAGCAGCGGGATTCCCTGAGTTGCTTGTTGTTGCGGTGGCCGAGTCTTGATCCTGCAGATGGTAAAGAGCAGAGCTGGAGCGGAAAGGGCTGAGACCCAGCGATGGATGGCGAGACCCGTAGCCATGCCTTATATGCATCAGGTCTCGCACAAACTGAAGAAGGTTGCGAACAGGCATCGTATTCCGGTGGTCTTCACGGCTCCTAATAAGCTATCCAGGCTCTGCCCTGAATTTGCGGGGACAGGAAAGGAGGTTGCCAAATAAGCCACGATAGCCGCTTCGTGGGGTGTGCGACAGGAGTGGCATACTCCGTCCCCTTGTGCGGGAAGGTGTACATCGGCCAAACCCAACAGTGCATAAACGACCGGCTCAGGGAGCATGCGCTAAAAGTTAAGAAAAAAGAGGACAAGTATGCACATTTAGTTGCCCACATCATTACGTGTGGTTGCGAGCACGATTTTATGAGACCACTATCTTAGGCAAATCTGCAAGCTACAAGGCTCGAGTGGCTCTAGAAGAATTCTACACCCACAAGAACTCAGATATTTGTATAAGCGAAGCGTCAATTCTTTTGCACAGTGCTGAACTGAACTATTTGAACTCTGTTGCCTGAGGGAGATGGTACTGTTAACTTTTTGTAGCGTTAGCTACACTGGCCTAGCCAAGCCCGTTTCGCGCGGCACATCAAGAGCCGTGCTGCGCATGCGCAAGGATCAGTGATGTCACACGGCTTGCGCACCGGAGCCACCGGAGCCGGCACCTCTCGCACACTCCGCCGCCGCCGCGCGCGACTCACCGCCGCCGGTCTGCGCATTCCAGAGGAGTGACGTCGTAGCCGTGGTAGACGCACTGGCGCCGGCGCGCGCTCGCTGTGCAGTCGCTGTCTGACACCGCGCTGGAGCCGCTGCGCTTCTGACTGGCGTTTGCCAGTGTGGTATAGCCATGGAGAAGGAGAGCGCAAATGCTGCTCAACAGCGCAGAAGAACGGAGAAGCTTGACTCATCGGATCCCGAAGTAGTTGCCTGGCAATTAGCGGTTGAGCGTAGGAGGAATGAATACATGTGCCAGATAATACGTATACCGCGTGTGTGTCATTGGAGCAGCAGTAAGCATGACAATCAAGCTAATCCTTGACAATCTAGACAACCAGGAAAGCTAGGAATAATCAGCTGAACCTTTGCTAACGCTACGTATATCCTGGCATAGCCGAGCTAAGCCACTGCAACTTTTTTTAGATTTCTTTTTATCACCTCGCATGGGAAAGGGGCGTGACACTGGTGTACGTGGTTCACCTTAGAAATCGGAGGGTTTGTTGACTGAAATAAACGGTTGGTAGTAGCGCTCGTCCGCGTCTGTCGTGTCTTCGTGTGTGTTGTGCGTACTTTTTGCGCTATGTCTGAATGTAACTCGTGATATGTACTTGGGCCATGCGGTGGTAGCGACAGCACCATATGTGTAGTTAATAGAGGAATAATGCAAAATCAGTACGAAAATGTGTAATTTAACTGCCTGCAGAGCGGCGACAAATTTTCTGCACCCAAAATTAAGGAAAGGTATTGCTTCGGCTCAAAAAAGAAGTAAAAGCGGGTAGCTAAAAAGGAAAGAAAAAACCAAACGAAAGCCACAGATGATGCGGCAAGTTAAGGTACCCAATATGCGAGTGTGTTTGTTGGGAAACGCCGCGAGGGCCGGTCTTTCAATAAACAAGGTCGGTAAAAAGTTGTTAATGATGTCCTCGTAATTTTCGTTTTCACACGATAACTTTGATCATGATGCTACCTGTTTGAATAATCAGCGATAATTTCTGCGGTTTTAGAAACTAATGAACAGTCATACGTTTTCATAATTACGCGTTTATGGACCTGAAGGATAAGAACATTTACTTGCATTGATTTTTGCCGCTTCGCTATCTAAAGGACAAACTTCACTCGGCGGGGAAGTTTAGTGAAGCGGTCAATGACTTCGGACACGTTGATGCCGACGTCTCTGTGGACGTCGGCCTCCTTGTCGAGCCAGACCTCGTCGTCCGCAAAAAAGAAGCGCCTCAAAAATAGGCCGTTAACTTTCTTCTGTTTTCTCTTATTTACTTTGCCTGCCTAACCACGTGTTCTTCAGACATTGTAGAGCGCAAGTAGTTTTTCTAATCTCATGTTAAAAATATACTATCTGCGGTTGAAGTGGTCACTGGAAGGGTGGCTAGAATCTGAAGCCGTTTCTACACATTTACATAGAACCTGCAGTCGCAATGAGAGAGGGCATCTATTCCGGTGCAAAAACCTAAAAGTACTCCTTCGATGTCATTGGCATCCTTGTTTAGGTACCTTGCACAAACAGTAAACTGTTGGATACCGGCAATATCCGTCGTTTCATCAGCAAATATGGAGAAGCGGCCTGCACCATTTACTTTTGCATCTAGGCTTTCTTTGATAATTTCACCATAAATTTCTATAATTTCGTTTTGTACACCTGGACTCAATGCGAGGTATTACTGGGGCAACATCCAAATGGTTCTTCAGATATGTATCTCCACAATCAGCTCGCAAATGAAGAAGCGCTCTGAAAATACCAATATTTTCAGAGGGGATTTGCTTAAATCCATAGGACCACTGTCCCTATGGCCACGGAGAGCCAGACCTTGTCGTCCGCAAAAAAAAACCGCCTGAAAAATAGGCCGTTGACTTTCTTCTGTTTTCTCTTATTTTACTTCTTTGCCTACCCTGGTCCAGCAGATTGATCACATCAGGCGCCCTTCCTGAAAATGTTTGGAGAAAATTATCAGCTGCCAGCTGGCAGTCACGGTCATATTTAGTATTTGTGTGTGTGGAAGATTGCGAGCGTGGGCTTCCATTTCTGAAACGGCTTGGACACGAGGGTTCCAGTGCGCGCATGTTAGCTCAAGTTTATAAGAACATTAAACCCATAAATTTCCAGAGTTGAAAATCTAAAGCACGCCTTTGGAAATGTCAGTGCACCTTTCGCGTCATAAGTTTATGGGAACTTTATACCCATAAAGTTTAGGAATTGAATTCCATGCGCTCCGTAGAGTCCCCGGCCTCTGCGAGATGCCGCAGGGCGCCCGCTCGCTATCGAAAAACCCTTGAAAGTTTGTGCTCGGATGGGGCTCCTTGCGTTATGTGAGTCCAGGTGCCAAGGGCGCTGCGACAAAATCCAGCCCGAGTTCGCAATGTGCGTGCCGAAATGTCTTTTAGAGCGGGAAAAAGACACTGTAGACAAAATCCAGAAAGATTCCCGGCGCCGGTGGTTGTTTCGGTCGGCGGTGCTTGCCAGCACGAAATAATTTCGGGGGGGGGGGGGGGGGGGGTCTGAAGTCCCATCAATGCTACTACTGCTATTACTACACCTACTGCTACTAGTATTGCATTATTACTCAATGATTATTATAGAGGAAGTACAACAACAATGAACGCTTCACATGAGATCCAACGCAGTGTTTTAGCATAAGTGATGCGAATTTTCCATTGCGATTATAGAAAAGTTTTCATTTGTTAAATTTGTCGATTTTATGCAGATTGACAATGGAATCAACATTCTCTGGCTTACTTATCGTGATTATTTTTTTTCATTTACCATAAACCACATCTCCACTATTAAATCACTTAAGCAAACTTTAGTGGACTCTGGGCTTGGGCTCCCGTGTACTGGTGAGGGATAGTGCCCCTGTATACGCGGGGCCTCTCTTTTCCTCGCGCCACCGGCACCGCCGTTGGCCGAGCATCGTCACGCCGTGACAAGTGATATAAGTCGTTCTACTCGGCACAGAGCAGAGAACATGGCGGAAACGCCGGTATACCACTTGCTTCACTCTTGTGCCATCCGTATCGGCAAAGGCGCGTTCCCACCACGGCGCCAGGAAGCACATCTGGCCGCTTAGGCCGGAACAGCGGTCTCACTCCTATCGCGTGCACTCGAGCAGTATACACGCTTGCCCTCGTCCCCGCGCAACAACTATCTGCAGCAACTCTGAGCATGACGGGATGCCGCGCACCGGGGCTGCGCAAATCGCAATGAAAGCAGATGAAAGTGGGAAAGCTGTTTACTCTGCCGTTAGTTGCCCACATCATTACGTGTGGTTGCGAGGCACGATTTGTCGTCACGAGTTGTCGTCTGCAGTAGTTATTAATGCGAAAGCATTACATGAGCCATGAGGCAGAAAAGCCGGCGTCGTTCACAACGAGTGGTATGAAAAGTCAATGTGACATCATCAGCGTCTTGAATGAAATCAGTAGTAATATAGAAGATAGTAAATGGTATTACAACGTCAATTAGTAGTAATTATGGGTAGTTATTGTGAATTAAGGTGAATTACAGTGAAGTGAATTAAAGTTACAACAAGTTAAAGGAGGTGACTTAAGGTGGAGTCAAGTGAATTAAGGTGAAGTAAACTAAATTACAATGAATTAAATTTGGTTAAGGTGGATTAAGGTGGATCACCATATTACTCGTAGCTACTGGCGATGAGTTCTGAATGGTTGTGGTCTGGTGATTAATGAACGCAGAGAAAAGAAAGTGAAGGAAGGATCGCAAACAGGTTGTAATACTTAAAAAGTATTTATTGGTAATGACTAAGAGAAGTCATAATGCTTTCGCATTCAAATCACGTAAGGATACTTAAGGTACAATTTTTTTGCGCATGGGCCGCCACAGGGTATCGCTTTAAACCCCACCGCGCCTCTACCCACCATATAACTCTTTGCAGTAAACCTTCTCTGTGATAGCGTTCATGATCCAACGTTAAAACCCGCCATGTTTGGCTACGTCATAGTGCACAGCTATCGCTTTAATATCAACAATCTTTTTAATCTTGGCGCGAACGTCCGTCAATCCAATTATCCTCGCGTTGCAACGGCAACCTCCGCCAATTCCGAGTTGCACCCCACCGCCCGTATATTTCGGCCGGCAGCATGCTGCACGTCAATGCTTGAAGGGGTCTGCTGCGTCGGCGCGAAGCTCCCCTCGCTAGAAACCGGCGTAGTTTCTGCGCGCGCTAGGAGTGCATGTTTATTTCCCCTTAAACACTACGATTAGCAACATCTAGGTTTAAAAATTTAATTAAACTATAGGCTTTTACGTGCCAAAACCACGATCTGATTATGAGGCACGCCGTAGTTAGGGACTCCGGAATAATTTGGACCACCTGGGGTTCTTTACCGTGCACCTAAATCTAAGTACACGGGTGTTTTCACATTTCGCCCCCATCGAAATGGCCGCCGTGGCCGGGATTCGATCCCGCGACCTCGTGCTCAGCAACCCAACACCATAGCCACTCAGAAACCACGGCGGGTCGGAACAGATAGGAAATTGAAATGAATCACATGCATCAAAGTTTGCATTGCGAGTATTATCAAGTACAGTTTAAGTTTTTTTCTTGCAATTTATGATTATGACAGTCTTTGTGATGACTTCAATTTCCTGTTTTACGTTTAGGCTACTGACACTGCACAAACTATATTTTTTGTCATAATACGGAATACAGGCACCAGAGTGCGGCTCATAAACACATCGGTATAATGAGGTGTAATTTGTGGATACATTTCTCGCTATGGGTAATATAGGAGCTCCTTTCTCGCAAATATGTGTCTTGGGTCGAGCGCTCATGCTGAAAGTGGACTGATTGTCCGCGCTTTCCGTGGAGCTACAGAAGTGACTGTGAAAGCCTTTCGCTGTTTAAAGATGTATAAGCCTTTCGATGCCAGGCGCCTGAATTATACACAAAGAACGCGCTCGTCCGGAACCAGAAAAGTCGCAAGCATTATGCCAAGGTCGGGATTACCCTTCTACGGGTTAGTCGCGTCCTTGACAAAAAAGAAAAACCGGGGAGTGACAAGTCATTTTTAACGACGGGCGGTCGTTCTTATCGTGATCACACATGACGACTTGCGCCAACGTACCGCGCTTTGTCGGGAAGCTGTGATAGTTCATTCTTTAGAAAGGGTATTTATTTTTCCGCAACGTAACTTGCGTCATCGGGGCAGATTTAAAAATATAAAGGTCACGAGTCAGGCAGTGGTACCTAGGTGAAATGAACACCCGAGAAAGATGGACTTGTAGCGGCTTTCTTTTGGAAGCGCTGATAACGTTGCAGTTTAAACCACAATAGAACTTCGTACACAGTATTTTTACCAACAGTTTAACAGAAGGCTACTCAGTCGTGATATTATTAAAGTTGTAATTTTAGCAGAGACACTCTCCCATGACTTCAACATATATACAATAAGGGCTCTGTAATTTCCACCGTGACTTAACCTCGGTACGTTGGCGTACTTCATGTAATAATTCCAGTCAGCCTACTCACATATACCGCATTACTAATCACATCTACCATGGCCTCGGTTACATCCAAGAAGCAATTGCCTACCTCTTCTCATTGCTAAAGATTCGGTAGGCGTAAGACAGGCCAAAATTCGAATATGAATGCCCTGTATGGAATTAGCATGGAACCTTCAGTGATATAGAACGTATGCGTTACACTCGAGTCTGTCCAGAAACGGGCAAGTAACATTAATTTACTCTGATTATTCATTTATCATCAGTGTTAATAACAAAAGCATGCTGAGCTTCTATCGCTAGGTTTGCGTCGTGAAGTCACCTGACCTTGCACAAGTTCTACAATTCTACGCTCTAATATTCCATCATCAAGAGCTCGGCGCTTTTTATCACGTATAAGCTAAAAAGCAGCCTGGCCTTCAGAAACGTATAGTCAGCGTCCAAAGCTTTCGCACGCCTGAAGCTGAAAAAATATTATATTCTACGCCTGAGGCACGCATCGTGGCATTCGGATTTACAGCGTATCCTGGTCTAGAGTAAACAAAGTTTGCATACTTTTACTGGCTGTGGGCGTAGCTGCGTTGAAAAATGAACTTATTCGCAGAATCTCGGCCGCCGTAAACTTTTGACGGTGACTGTGCCATTGAACACCTGTATTTTCTTTATTCTGCACACATATTTTATGAATGACCTTCCAGCCAATGTCATGCAATGCTTACACCTGGTTAATTTTCAGGACAGCCATCTCAGACATGTTGTATTAAATATAAGAACTGAACTACTTTGTAGTACGTCATTATTATCACCAATGAGGTGTAATAAATTTGTAAACAAAAAAGGATAATAACATTGCCTATGAAATTTTACTCAAATCTCAGGAATACTTCAAAATTTCGCTGTTCGTCTTGTGTACCTCCCTATGCTTTCTAGGAAACTGAAAGGGCGAAAATCAAGTGTGAAATGACATGTCCTGTGGCACCATGGCAGAAAGAAAGGTTTGGCTTAGTAGGACCATGTGAAAGGTTCAGCTGCCATTGTGCTACTCACACACAAGGAACGACACTTTTGTATTTTATTTATAGGCAGTAGACAAAAGGATAAATGATGCTCAGTGCACGCTGGCGTGATCCTGACAAAACGACCGTACCCGATAGAGTCATAAAACGATTATAATAAAGGAAACATTTCTGAAACACCGTTACGGTCTTTTCTCATGTTTCTTCAATTATTCAAACATGTTAAATTTAGGCGTAGGAGAATATTCGCACATAATTACTAAGGAAATTGACCCAGTAATCATAGCCATGGTGCTGTGACCTGACTTCAGGCAATATAGTTAGTCCAAGAACAGAACAGCAGACACTTGCTCTATGGCAACTTCGGTAATTGTAGCCGAGAACAGTGTCTTCTTGCACAACTTTGTGGGCATAATCAAAAGGGTGTGGTCCTGTGATTGGAGTCGTTTCTCTATTTTTGCACGACGGGCTACATTAACACGTCCCCAGAGTCTTTCGCATAATTTCCAATACTCCTCTGCGTAAGTTGTGGTAAAAGGGTAAAAGGATATGATGACTTTTAGTATTTCTGGAATTTTGTGAAGGTATATGGGAATGGTTCAAATGATAGGACACGTGCGCCTGCATATTGAAGGTAGAATGTTATGTTTCGAGGTACTGTTTTTACTAAGCAAACACGCTTGTGCAATAATTCGGATATCCTTCATTTGCACTGAAGGTCAGTATACGCAAAAATTCTGCTTAGATATAATGCAATACACTCAGTCAAATAGCTTCAACTGTATTCCTTTGTAAAAATACTACGTCTGGGGCTGCAGCCAACTTTTCTACTTCTGTGTCCTTTTAATTGCACACACTAGATGCCTATTTATTTTTGTGGCACGTTCCAAGCCGCACAAGAGTTGCACAAAACACGCCTTTCCCAAGACGTAGCTGAAAAGGCAAAATATTTCTTAGTAATGTCTTCATAATATTCACCTTAGGAAAGAATGTACTTTCAAAACACGTTACCTGCGTTTATTTTCCAAAGTACAATATACCTAAGTGCAAAAACTTTTTGGAAACACGTTCGCATGTTCTCGAAACCAGCCAGATATTTTTAGGAAGACTTTGGTACAGTAGAAAGAAACTAAACAAGAACCGTAACCAAGGGCGCGATCTTGTACGCGTTACAAAATGGTACGGAGGCGTTCGTCCATCGAGCCGCACACGATTGGTCAATTTGAACGTCGCGGTTGAAATTGACCAATCGTGTGCGGCTCGATGGAAGCGGAACGCCTCCGTTCCATTTTGGAACGCGTACAAGATCGCGCCCCTTATGTCCTGCATTTCGGAATATGCCATCGGGTGGAAAACTGCCAACTAAGCAGCGACAAAGTGATAAGAAGAAGCGCGGCACAGCTGGCTTCGAACCTGCGAATTCACGATCCTGGTTATCAGTGATCTTGATCTGTGGTCGCTCAACAATCTCGGCTACCGCTTCGAAGCGCTGCTGTTGGCGAAAACTAGGTTTATATATATACCACAATAAATTCCGCGACCTTGTTATGAAAACTGCGATTTTGGAACGACTTCTTGCCATTTCAAGAGCTGCTGCTGCAACTAGCTGAAAGCTGATTCTTGAAGTAATTGAAGTTGTAAATCATTGAAGTTGATAAATCCCCAGGAATACGTCAGTCAATGCAATAGGTTCATCGCAAATTGCTTTTTACTGGCCAAAAAAGCCTCCAAAATTTTGGCTTTTCAATAGACTCCCATAATTGAAACTTCGCCCGCAATTTGGAACGAGTTTTCTGCCGTATGTAATGGTACCACTTGCATGTTATTCGGGCTAAGCGCCAAGAGCCTATTTTCCATGGGAATATTTTAAAACATGGCTTCTATGACTAGTTATTTGAAAAAAAAACGACTGCTCTCCCGTAGAAAACGCGTATGTTTTCAGAGGCCGGCCGCTAGAGGCGCTGTTCGGCGATGTCCCAAATTCCTGGTAATGTATAACAAATTTACACGCCTTTAATTTCAAATCTTTTTCTTTTAGGCTCATGGTAACTACTGTATGCTACATACTGGGGCCGATTCACAAAACGTTCTCACGCTAAAACTGTTTGCAGAAGCAGGTGTCAGCCAATCGTGGTGCAGCACTTACGATCGAAAAGCTTTGTGAATTCGGCCCCTGGTGCTTTGTTACTTGTTTTAGATCTTGTTTGGTTTGGGTATCACTTATAATCTTACCTTGAAAAAAAGTTTTAATGCGTGTATACATGCTCCCCGCTATAATCCTCCTCGAGCGAATATGGGACTGTGTGATAAATAAATGAAAGGCTGTTCCAGTGACTGAATCGTCCTGGTTCTGTTTTCAAGAAGGCTTAAATGTGCGTGCGATGAGGCGAAATTTAGTCACGGTGTTACGCAGGCTAATAACCAAAGTGGGCCATGCAGCAATAAAACATACCTACCGCCGCAAATATACAGCAGGCTTCAAGCGTTGAGTTGTACGAACAATGCTGAAAATGTGTTGCTATAATAAAGTTTTACCGCATGGCCTGCATATTGGTTCTTGGTTCACTAAAGTCATGTTATTCTATTGATGGTCTAGTCGTATGCACGCCGTCATATGCAACAGTGTCGCCTTGCGTCACCCTTGAATCACCTGTTAACAATAAGATTGTCGAACTTAGTGTGTCCCTAGTGGTTTTTCCACATTCCTTTGGTGCGAGATATCTTTTTGTAGTTGGATTCATGATCTGTCTCGTTAGCGAATTTATTGTAAGGATAAGACCATGCCGCGTGCAGTTGGGCCTTTTCTCTGTGCTCTATTATGTCTGACTAGCGGCATTTTCAAGCTTAGTACATTAAATAAAATAAGCAAAACAATGCAGCACTTACACCATAGAACCTTCATTTGAAGAGCACAAATTTTTCATGTGCCAAGAAAATGACAACGTAAGGGTGTGTAAATGGTGTCATGCAACCCAAAAAGCGTTTAGCATTTAAACGAGAGTGCAGCAATCAGCTGCTCAATATCGTATTTGACCGTTTTTTTTCCCCGAATCTCTACACAACGCCGCACACACGTCGCACTGCGGGAGAAGACGAATACTGTCGAAAATGTTAACTTCCTATTGAGAATGCTTATTGTAACCAGAAAAAAAATTCTGACGACTTTTTTCTAGGGCAGCATGGGCTTGAAAGAAAGCAAGTGCTAAGATCCAAAGACAAAGAGTTGATAGACTATCACTATCCGCTTTCAAAAGCACAAAGCCAATTTGTCTTGTTTGTGGTAAGGTTGTAGCTGTTATTTGACCGACTAGGGGGGTGGGACAATTTTTTGGCGAGAAAACAAAGTAGTAGCCCTGGCATTGTCCGATAAATGACCATACCCTGACAGTCCATGTCTCGGCCGCACGAGAGTGGAGCCACGTGTGCAACTTTCAACAAAAAACGACTACAGCGCAAAAGCTTGTAATACTCGCCTTCGCGCACTACCATTAAATGTCGCACGTTTAATAAAAGGAAAAGAAAGATGAAGTAGCGCTGTACTTTTTGATCACCGCGGACGGGGACTACTTCAAGAACCCGAACGCAGATGCACTCTACCTACTGCCAAAATGTTTAGGTGTTTCCGTCGAACGAGACAGTGACGTTATGTTAATGTATTGAGACGCTGCCCAAAACAAACAGGAAGAAAACAAGAGACGGGAAAGAGCGCACACTATCTAATACCACCATTTTGGGCACTTGTACTTTGGATTCACTTTTAAACCTACGGCTTTGGCGAGAGAATATATCCATTTTTCCAACAAGGAATCGACCCACCACCCGAAATTCTCTTTCTGCGTGCTGATATGCGCCATCCAATAGAAAACCAGATTTACAACATGTCTATGCCACCGTATCCGCAGTGGCAGACACCAAGCTGCTTTTGTAAACGACACGCTGTGCCCCATTTGCTCGAAAAAAATTATCGGCACTCAGTCGCAAGAAGACAGAACTGCGCCTGTATTCGAAACTTGTATGTGTATTGCGCCTGGCTTGAGCGTAATAAGTAATAATATTAACTATAATAATATTAACAATAAGGTCAATTTCTCCCGACAGGCGAATCACTGATTGCGACAGAAATTTATTAGACAGCTGTGCAAACTAAGGTTAGTCGTTTTATCAGCTGCATAAACGGCTGTAAACATTCGCTTACTAACTAAATTAACCTGCACGTTGTCACGCGCGCACAATCACAAACGAGCACATCTCTCTCGATAAGCACGGACACTCGCTGTCAGAACGCTGGCGTGGGGGAGAGTGGCAGCAACAGCGAGCGAATTGTCCATCGTGCTACTTCTAGCTTCAACGCTAACTAATTGCGCCGAGAATACACCGCACACGAGGCATCAGGGGCACTTTAACGAAAAGCTATTCCAAACTGCTTCTATTCTATTTTTGCAATCAGGCCTCCATGATTGCCCAACTTCACTTGTCTTTCACGCAACGTAAAGGAAAAATATTAGCGTAGCTTGCACGGGAGGCTCAATGCTACAGAGAAAGCGTAGCTGATGGGCACCTAGCTTGGCATGGCTTTTGGACTAGCTAAGCACTACCAAGTCATTCCCAGCATTTTCCGAAATTTATTGATCATTATCGGATTATCGATTAGCTGCTGGTTGACTATCGATTGTCTATCGATGAGAGACTAAGCTTAAGTAGTCCCAACCATGCTTAGCTAGACTTAACCAGGCTCAGCTTCGCCAGTTCACAGAGGTATGTGTCATTGCGCTTGGACCCTTTCTGCACTACCGCCAGGATCGGCCCACAATTTCTGTCCGCAGGTTACGGACTAACGCTCGGCTTAAACAGCTCCGCTGTTAAAAAACCGCGAGAGCTACTCACTCTTATATGACGTGTGCACACTAATTATGCATGTGAGACCGAACAAACAGAAAATATTATTTTTCGATTCTATGCCTTTTTACCATCAGCCATCCGCAATTGGTCAAAAGTTTTCGGGCTGCGTCCACTTCGCCTGTCTGTCACCTGACGTCCAAAAACCGTGAAAAATCACTGCGTCAAGGTGGCTTGTACGCATTAAAGATGCATTATTACGCCGATCAAAACTTAATTTTCTTTTTAATAGCCGGACACTGCCCTGTTCCGACATCAATAGAAGGTGGGTACCCGCCGATCGCTCTGGCACTGGCTAGTCGGAGCTGCCGTGGAGAATGATTTATTTGTCTATATAAAAATTTTGCGTGACATTTATGGTTGTCGAGTCCTTTCAGCACGAAAACGACATCGCTATGTCAAATTTTCTTCACTGAAGATTCGTTTTAGCTGCATTGTTACGTTGCCGTTGCACGCCGACGTGATTTTATAGCAGACACCGAAAGCTAAGTAAGAAGAAGCAGGGCAAACGCAGACGCCGGCAACACACTGCTCATCAGGTTATCTACTTTCACTGCGCTAGCCGGCCCCACGTTACCCCCTCCACTTCTGCGTGCTCATCGCCCTTGGTCAGCCAATCAGGTAAGAAATATATGTTAAGTTAGGCAATGCTATTCCTTTTGAAAGCAAACAACATGCAGTGACCTCCTATAAAAGAGGAGGTTTCAATAGCCTTCTCAAACAACGCTGCGAGACCGCCCGATGCTTGCGTTGGCGGTTACGTAAATTGGACATCAGGTGATTAGAAGGAAAACAGATTGGAATAGTTTTACGTTATAGGGTCCCAGCCATCGGCCCGCCTAGACTTTGTACCCAGCGCAGATCGCTTTCTAGATCGGGGCCGCGCGGCCGCGCTCAGCCGCGCCATACGTAGCCGCCACGGGAGTAAAACGTCCCCCACTTTCCCTGCGGCCTTGTGCGCGATGGAAGACGGAGCGCTTTTTCCCCGCCTTCCTCCCTTGCGCACGCGAGACTGAGCAACCATTCTTTGCTCACCCTCTCACGCTTTCACTTTACCCATACCATACGGCGCGCAGCCACGATGTTATCGCACTTGGACATTATACGAAACATCACGTCGACGACGACGGCGGAAATGTACCTGGAGTGTCCATATATTTGCAATCGCAATAAAATTATGTGGATCCGACTCAGTTGCAAGCAGAGTAAGCGAAGCTTTCTCTGCTGTTTGCTTTGACTGACGATAGTACGCGGTGATCTTAACAGTGAATGTTTAATTTCTTCAGCATTTAGTGCAACGCGAGAGTGGTGAGTTGATGTTCTGCGTGCACCTGTTTGTCCGTGTAATACACACAATACACAGCGAGACGTGCTTGCTTGAGGCATTGTTGTGCGCCGTTTTTCATAACCTTCGAGATTCAGCCACCAGGCTTCTAAGATGAATCTGGCACGCTTCCACTCGCACCGGCAACATACGGCATCCGGCCGCGATGTTATCGCAGTCGGACTTCACACGTGTAATGACGAAGTTAGCACAAGCGTCGCTGTGGTCGCATGGCTGCTGAAGTGAGGAAGAGAAAGACGAACGGATCGGTGTCGCTGGTTTTGCCTCGCGCTGGCGTTTGGCTGGAACTGCTCGGGTGCTCTTTGAGCTGGACCTAACGCCAATAAACCCCATATCATTTGGTGGAAGTGCTGGGTATACTAACTATCCTACCACAACTCGCCCTGGAACTCCGCAGCCGCACTCTGCCCTCCGCTACCCCCACGACCATGCGAGACGACGCCGGTGAGCGACCCACTTCGTCAACTGTGCAAGTCACCTGTGGTGCCGTTCGTGAACGAGACCCGGCTGTGTTCAGTGGCACCGCTGATACCGACGTCGTCGACTGGCTTTCGTCGTACGAACGGGTGAGCAACAACAACAAATAGGACGATCGGACAAAGCTCACCAAGGTTATTTTTTATCTTGCGGGTGTCGCCCACCTCTGGTTCCGCAACCATGAAGCAACCATTGCGACATGGAATGACTTTAAGACTGCATTCGCGGAAGTAATTGGCCGTCCTGCGGTGCGAAAGCTTCGCGCTGAACAGCGCCTTCGCCACCGAGCGCAACAGCCGGGCGAGACTTTCACTAGTTACATCGAGGACGTCATAGATCTCTGCAACCGCGTGAGCCGAACGATGACTGAGGAAGATAAGATTAAAGAACTCCTCAAGGGCATTGAAGACGATGCTTTTCCGATGCTCATGGCCAAGAATCCTACCACCGTTGCAGCCGTAGTCACATATTGCCAAAGCTTCGATGAATTACGCCGGCAACGAGCGCTCGCCCGCCAAACTGTTCCTCAAGTGGCCTCCCTTTCCAGTTTGGTGACTGCTCACAGACAGGCTGATGACGGGTCTCTCCTGCCTCAGATCAAAGCCTTCATTCGTGAAGAGGTGGCCCGCCAGCTCTCGCTGCTCCCTCTCACCCAGGAGCCTGTCCAACCTTTGTCCTCGGCCGTGCAGCAGGCCATCCGCGAGCAGGTTGCAGAGGCCCTTCCACCAGTCCAACAGATTGCTGCACCAGCTCAGCTTGCTGCACCTTTGACGTACGCTGAAGTTGTGTCGCCTCCTAGACCAACGACACTCCCCTACTCGGCGCCGCCACTGCGCCCAGCGCTTCTCCCTGTCCCTCAAATGCCCCTCAGTTTCGGCCACAAGATCCCTGGCGCACGCGGGACAATCGGCCGATTGCTCTCGTGCGGTATGGGGACATGTGCGCGTTTGTCGCCGTCGCTGCGCGTCAGGACGTCGTCGTTGAGCCACGGTACCTGCATCTCACAGCATGCTGATTCGAACCCATCGCCGAACTTCTGGACCGGTCGTCAGAACATCAGCCCCCGTCGTTCACCATCACCGCGTCGCCGTTCGATATCGCCGATGCGTCGTCGCCCGCCTTCCAACGAGGGAAACTAAATGCTGCAGCTTCGGAGGCAAGAGCTGCACGCTTGTCGAAATGCCCAAGACCTCCGCTATCGCCGCAAACATTATAGAAATACAGGTTGAAGGAGCCGCTACATTCGCACTCATCGACACGGGCGCTGCGGTTTCCGTCATACGTGAGACTCTTTGCCGTAACATTAGGAAGGTCACCACATCACTTTCTGGCCTTGTACTTCGTGCTGCCACCACGGAGTCCATCGAACCTTCAGCCGCATGCACCGCTAGGATCGTTATTCAGGACGTAGTTTACACAATTGAGTTCCTTGTTCTGCCTTCCTGCTCCCATGATGTCATCCTGGGATGGGACTTTCTGTCGCGCCACCGTGCCGTCATTGACTGTGCCCGTGCCGAAGTTGCTCTGTCTGTCGTTAACACCACTCTGCCTGCCGCCTCTCGCGCCCCCTTAAAGATTATTGTCGCCGCCGATACTGATCTGCCACCAAGCACTTCAACACCAGTCGCTTTGTTGTGTCCATCGGCGCCGGACGCCTCGGTACTGTTCACGCCTTCATCTGTTTTTCTTCACCGCAAATCTCTACCGCTTCCATTCGCCGTTCTTGACGTAGCCGCTGGTACAACAATTGTGCTAGTGGACAACCCGTTCCAATACCCGCTGACTCTGCTTCGCGACGAGTGCCTCGGCTGTGTCGAACCTATTGACATGTCGGAGTGTTTGGACGTGCCTGGCTCTCTTCTGGCCTTTCGCTCGACACCATGACACCATTTCCGAAAGCTCCCGATTGGCTACCGAAGTCTTTGATCCATGCGTTGACGCCAACCTTCCCTCGAGCACCGCGGGCAACTCCTGTCTCTCCTAGATACTTTCCGTTCTTCGTTCGACTGTACGGAACACGCCTTGGGTCGTACGAACAGTGTTTCCCTCCACATCGACACCGGGTCCCACTCTCCCCTCAGACAACGCCCCTATCGCGTTTCAGCGGCGGAGCGTCGTATAATCAGCGACCAAGTGAATGACATGCTCGAGCGTGGTGTCGTTCAACCATCCCAGAGTCCGTGGTCTTCTCCAGTTGTGCTAGTGCGAAAAAAAGATGGTTCTATTCGTTTCTGTGTCGATTACCGCCGCCTCAACAAAGTCACACGGAAGGACGTCTACCCTTTACCCCGCATTGACGATGCACTCGATTGTTTACAAGGCGCTGAGTACTTCTCGTCATTGGACCTACGATCTGGCTACTGACAGGTTCCCATGGCCGAATGCGATCGACCGAAAACAGCGTTTGTCACCCCTGATGGGCTATATGAATTTACCGTCATGCCATTCGGGCTCTGTAATGCGCCCGCAACTTTCGAGCGCATGATGGACAACATACTTCGTGGTCTCAAATGGAACATTTGCCTATGCTACCTGGATGACATCGTCGTGTTTTCTTCAGACTTCTCGACGCACCTCTCACGTCTCCACCAAGTTTTGACGTGTCTTAAGAACGCTGGTCTTCAGCTGAATATCAAAAAGTGTCGCTTTGCAGCTCGCACCTTGACTATCTTGGGCCACGTTGTGTCCAAAGACGGCGTCCTCCCTGATCCTGCGAAACTTCGAGCTGTCGCCGACTTCCCTAAGCCGACGTCACTGAAGACCCTCCGGAGCTTCATCGGCCTTTGTTCTTTTTTCGTCGCTTTGTGCGCAATTTCGCGACCGTTATCGCACCTTTGACGCGACTTCTCACCGTTGGCACCGACATGTCTCACTGGTCTCGTGAATGTGATGACGCATTTCAGACGCTACGCCAGCTGCTCACAGCTCCTCCGATTCTCCGGCACTACGATCCCCGGGCGCCTACGGAGGTGCACACTGATGCAAGCGGCGTGGGCCTTGGTGCGGTGCTCGCGCAACGGAAGCCTGGCTATCACGAGTATGTTGTCGCCTACGCGAGCCGAACCCTCACAAAGGCCGAGGCCAACTATTCAACCACTGAGAAAGAGTGCCTGGCTATAGTCTGGGCTCTTGCCAAGTTCCGACCCTACCTTTATGGCCACCCGTTTTATGTCGTCACGGACCACCACGCTCTTTGCTGGTTGTCGACTTTGAAAGATCCCTCGGGCCGCCTCGGTCGGTGGGCCCTGCGGCAATGATATGGGGTTTATTGGCGTTAGGTCCAGCTCAAAGAGCACCCGAGCAGTTCCAGCCAAACGCCAGCGCGAGGCAAAACCAGCGACACCGATCCGTTCGTCTCTTCCTCACTTCAGCAGCCATGCGACCACAGCGACGCTTGTGCTAACTTCGTCATTACACACGGAACATCGCGGCGACAGCGAAGGCGACGCGGATGACGTCGGCGTAAATGCGCCTGGAGTGTACATATAACTGCTTTCACAATAATAATAAAAAGTTGTGTACGGGAAATACCCCTGCCATAAACTAGAAGCTTGTTTCCCCACAGTACGACTGAGTTTATGGAGAAACAAACGCATTGTATTTTCTTCGTATTTTCAAGCGATTTGGTGCGAATGCATTTAAAAGCCTGGAATCAGGTTAGTCATGTCCGAGCGATCGTCAGACCAGTGTTTTGTTGCGCTACGAGGACATTGTAAGAGTCACCTTACGAGAGTAAATATTACCGACAAAGCGGGGCTCCGAGAAGTATTCTCAAGAGATTACCAATTTGCTCCGCTAAGCAATCGTGTGGCTCACAGCAGGCTACAACAATTGACCCGGTGTAGTTCAGCGGTTGCGGCTCCACTTTCTCAAACCTTCACAACCTTACCTTCGCGTATAACGTGCGAGATTTGTGTACACTGAACAGGCACGCATGATTTTAGCTATACTTCCAAACTGATAAAAGAAATCACGTAGAAACTCCTCTGGGAGTTGCCTAAGTATGCACAAGCATTGTGCCGCTTGCTAATCCACACGCTGCCCGGTGTCATCATCAATGTTATGAAACTTGATTCGACCAGCATAAACCCTTATAAACCCTCATCGGTCGTTATCAACCTTATCGAACACGATCCGACCCTTACGAACTATTATCGGCCCTTATCAACCTGGATGTCCAGCTAAGCTGTTACAAAACCGCCACTACAATTGCTGAGGGAGCATGCAATGTTCATTCATGGTTCGGATGCTTGTTTTGCACTTGTTCTTTATTGAAACGTGTGCTGTTCTGTGTACTGTATGGGTGATCTGAATGAATGCATGCGCTGTTCGCTTCACTTCGCTGAGCGCTTGTACCCTCTGCCTTACGTGGTTATGAGCCATTGCATTCGTCTTACGTGACAGACGGACAAATTTCTCATTGGTAGGCATAGAAATGCTTATGCATTTAAAACTAAAACGGGATGGTTTATTAAACGAGACGAAGCTGCTGATTCTCGCTGTAACACGGGGACTATCTTTTCCTCTTTATTTCGTTCCGTCACGCGCACTATAGATCATGAGTTTTTCCTTTCAATTTGTTTTTACACTGATAATATTCAAACCTTCGCATTGTAGGCACATTGCACTAAACACACGTAACACACGTAACATTAAGAAACACCTAACAAGTAACACGTAAACACACGTAACAAGTGCTCTATTTGGCGATGTCCTTTTGTGTCAGAAATTTGCCTAATACTAAATCTGTCTAAGCACCTTATCTTTCTAAATACCAAATGAAACACTTTACCATGCACCGAAACTTGAGAAAAAGGGGGGCGCGCAACCAGTCTTCGCGCTGGATGGCACTCCATAAAGCCATTTGGCCCGCTCCTTCTTGCAGAATCTAATACCATCATGTTTCCTTATACGTCATGGAGCAAATATGCATCACAGCTGCACATTCGTGTCCATTTTTGACATAGTCCGCAAGCTCTTTCCCATCAATTCCACGGCGGACGAATCTTTTGCCCCTGTAGAGATGCTTTGCCGCATAGTAGCCAAACAAAAGCGCCCCAGGAAAAAAATTCAGCCAGCGGATTAAAACCAAACTGGACCTACATATATAGAGAGACCTAAAGTATGTGCCACTAGAGTGCAATTAGCGGATGAGTTTTTACTGTGCTGCAAACTACATTTTAAAAATCACCCCATGCATTTTCAATGGGTCTACAAAAGTGCCCCAGGAAAAAAATACAGCCAGTGGAATTAGACTACACTCGACATATACCGTGAGAACGTTGTCGGGATTTAGTGCCTAAAGTGCAAATCGCGAAAAACGAGCCATTGCTCAGTAATCGGTTTTTAAAAAATGCTTCCCATAGAGTTACGCCAACCGCATCGTCCCAGGGTCGGCTCGCCGCGTAGTCGATGTCAGATTGCCAGGGTCGGCTGTCGCCGCATCGTAGTCGATGTCTGTGCATTGCGTGGAGTACCCAGAGCGATGAGTTCAGGTTCTCGATGGCCAATTTTCTTGCCAATTTTTTTATTTTCTGAAAGCAAAATCACACACGAAAACGTTCGTCTTACAAGCAACATCAAGAATATTCGATCTGATGGGATTCATGGCGCCGTATGCGGTGTCCCTACGAATATTGTTTCAAAAGATCTTGACCCGTGCAATTAACTGGAACCAGTGTCTGCTTGCAGATTTACGAACAGAATGGCAAGACTGGGGAAGCCAGTTGACAAAGCTGCAATCAATTGGGGTACTACGTTACATCGGCAGCAGCAAAGAAACACTGCCCCACGTACTAGAAGTGCACGTTTTTTTTTTTTTTTTTTTTTTTGCGATGCAAGTCCGTTTGCATACGGTGCCGTGGCCTACGTCGTGTCTGACCGAGCAAGAGACCCCAGTTAATCATCGCAGTCACGCGCTACTCCAATCAAGATGGTAACATTGCCTCGTCTAGAACATTTGGGAGCGTTTATTGGAGCAAGGTTTATGAGTTCGTATCCAGCGTGCTTACGGACTTCCAGCTTGTAATAGTAGGTTCTTGTTAGAATATCGCGCACTCAAGGGCAACGTTGGTGCGAATCACAGACAGAGCCGTTTGAACACAAAATGCAATCTTTTCACACTAAACTCTCACGAAAGGAAATAACCTATATTTACAACCGAGGAGCACCTGTATAGCATGTATAGGAAAAATCACTAAGCGTGGACAGCTGGGCTAGTTAGTTGTGATTAGCATTATGAAACATTGTTCCAGCGCACAAATAAGCATGGACGAGAAGAGAAAGACAGCACGAACACCGGACTTCAACTGTCCGGCGTTCATGGGAAGTTCGGCAAATAATAAATACAACCGACCAAATACTCTCAACACTTCATCGTCGTGGCTAGTCTTTCAAACCGCTTCAAGTATGCATACAAGTCATCGCGAGTTTCGTTGCACAGAGGGATCATGTCATGCGGGCTTACGGAGACCGATGATTCCGCCTTGTTGCTTGCAAGCGACTGAAACCTATTTGCGTGGCTGTTCGCTCCACCCATCTCCCCCAGCCTTATGCGCAACTGCTGAATCTTTTCCTCGTGCTGTAGACGATCCTTTGCCACCTAACGTTCCGCTACACGTTCCTCACGCACGCGCCCTTCTCTGTTCCGCATCGATCCACTGTTTCAGTTCTGGATCGACAAGACCCATGCGTTCAGCTAACGCGCTAAGCTCCTGTGTACTCATCTCGTATCTACTTTAAGCACACTAAGTCGCAACCGGCTTTGTCCTGTCGCGGACGCCAATTTGTAATAGCAGTTTCTCGTTAGAATATCACGCACGCAAGGGCAACCTTGATGCGAATAGCAGGCAGAGCCGTTTGAACACAAAATGCAGTCTTTTCAGACTAAACTCTCACGAAAGGGAATAACCTATATTTACAACCCAGGATCACTTGCATAGCATGTAGGGAAAATCAGCAGCATGAGAACAAAGTCATAGAGTAACTATTGTAATGTTCCGTCCGTCAACGACGCGGTAAGCAATAAAGTCACGGTGATTGTGTGCCCACGAATTCACCGGGGAGTTACGTCGGCCCAGACGACGGGGTGGTTGCCGGTAACAATGGCGAAGGACGAACCGCAGAGCCCCTTGTCGACGCTGTCTGCCACGCCAAGCTGGGTTGTCGCGACAAGCACGGTCGAAGAACAGGTCGGAGCTGTGTTCTCGGGAGACGTCGGTAGGGCCTTGGTGGATCAGCGTTTAGCAACGCTCAGCAGAACCCAGGTTGAGGGCCAGGCCCGGGTACTCTCGACTGACTGGCCGATCAGCTCCATCCACCAGCACGACTCGACCATGGACCGTCGTAGGTGAACTTCCCCGGAAGAGTCTGGGGCCAGATTCACAAAGCTTTTCTTTCCTAAGTTCGCTTTACCATTGGCTGACCGCCTTCGCTTATGATATGTCTGGCATCCGGATTGGCTAAAATTCTTTCTTACGAAAAATGCCAGCGTAAGAAGTTTTTGTGAATTCGGGCCCTGGTTACTTGGAACCAGGGGCGGAATTCACTAAGCGGACTTACGAACAAATTTTGGCGTAAGAAAAATCATACGAAAAAAGCGTATTCACAAAGCTAAAATTGTTGGTAACATCAGCAAGCTTGCGATGCCAGCCGCTGCAAAGACGAGCGCTTTAGTCGAAAAAATACATCTATGTAAGGGTAGCACTGGTGCGAACTTCAGTAGTTCCGCAACTGTAAGCGTAAGTCGATTCACAAAACCGAAACAGCCGTCGCAGATGACGAATTAAGAAGAAATTTCTACGATAGGGGTGTAGCAGTCTTACGAACATCATTATGTCTATCTGCGCCGCTCGAGCTGACGCAGGTAAGCGTTGGAACGCGCTGTTGCGGCTGATTTACCAGAGGCCTCAACAAACAGCCGAGGATGGCACGTGCGCACTCTGATTTGTAGCGTGATCGTGATCTTTGTAGCGCACTCTGATTTGGCATCTCAAAGTGCGTTGAGCTGTTTCAGTGCATAATTGTATCGAGCTTGCGCTGCTGTGGAAGGTAGTAACATTAATGCTGTGCGACGAACTTTTGCCTGTCTGATAGGCTGTGTTTCTGTATGCGCGCAGTAGCGTGAATTTTCATACTCGTCATGACACTCTATTGGGTGTTAGCAAACAGAAGTGCAGTGTCCGTCATTGACAAAAGTCAATTAAGTTTGTCATTGATGTGTTTCGAGCCCAATTCAATCGTATTTTTTTTCTAGTTTGCGCTTTCTCTTGCTCATATAGGGCTGCGGATGATGTAACGCTTTGATGCTATAGTACTCCATGCGAGATGAAACAACGAAAAAACGCATAAACGTTGCTAGTTATCAAAACTTGGTGCTGCTGCACAATTCGCTGTCGTCTTCTGTGCTATGCCTATTGTATAGATCATAGATTTAATTCAGAACAAAGTTGAAGCGACGTAGTGTCTGTGCCCACGGTGTTGCTAATTTTGTGGCCTACGGTGTGAACCAACGTATGCCGACGACGGATGGCAATTCTGTCTATGACATGACGCGGGACGTCAATCAGATGAAATAAAGAAAGAAATTGCGTATAAAATGACGTACCACCATTGTGATGATGTGAAATCCAATGAATCTCACGAATGAAGCCAATAATTGTCGCATGCGTCCAAACACACACACACACACACAACGAGACGTATAACTGGAGACACTTCGTTTTTGGTAACATTGGGCGCAGCATAATGCTCATAAAGACACCACTACGTTTTTCCTTTGCATTCACAAAGCCAGTACAGGCAACAGCCAGCGGTAAAAGTAAAAGGCAAAAAAAAAAAAGCCACAGCAGACGACAGCCATCCTCTTCCTTTGATTGGCCGGCTATTCTAAACCCGAGACTAACATCAGTTCTGGGACGTCACTCAGTGGCTTCGTGCGATGTTCTTTCTATAGTTTCCTCCTCTCACTTACACCCTTCATAGGCGTTTGTGAATCCCTACGCAAGAATTTTCGTCCAGCCGGTCTTACCATGCTCGGCGCCTGCTGCGCAGTAGTCAGGTCAACATGACGGCGCGATAAAGCGGGTAACAGTGGTCTGGTATCGTGAAGTGAACAATGTGGAGCGTGCCCGACTCTAAGCGCGGTCACTAAAATTTGTCGTATCAGCTAGATCAGGATTGACGTCGCTCGAATTATGCTGCTTGTGCGCTCTGCCGGTGGCGCACAGTTCGATCACTTAATTCAGTGCGTTTGGACAAGGCTACGATATTTCTATGTAATTAGCGGTGTAAGTACATATCGTAGGAATCGTGCTGATGTACTGAACGAACTTCACATAAAGGCCGGGGTGCTTGCGGCATACGGCTGACCACTCAATAATTACTTCATTTATGTGTAACTTCCATATTTGCCGTCACATAGCACATGTATCCGCAACTTATCAGGCTTTGACTCTGCCTCAGTGAGAGTCGAAGCCTGATAAGTTGCGGATACATGTGCTTCACGTGTTTTAATTAGCCGCAAGAAAAGTGGGAAAATACTTATCGAGAAAATGGTCAGGCAAGGAGACACAATCTCTCTAGTTATATTAATTGAATGCTTAGGAGTATTCAAGGATCGAGGGCGATGTTCAATGGCGAATACGTCAACAACCTTCAGCTTGCCGATGACATTGTCCTGTTCAGCACGCTTGGAATACATTGCAACAATTGATTGAGGACCTTAACCGAGAAAGTGTGTGAGTAGGTTAACAAAGGTAATGTTGAATAACCTGCCAAGTGAACAAAAATCAATGATCAGCAGTCAGGCTAGAGAGTATGTAAATGAGTAAGATTATATTGATAAATTATTAATAGTGAACCGTGATCATGAGACAGAAATTTACATTAGAATGAAAATGGGTCGAGTGCATGCGGTCGGCATTACCAAATCGGGACCGGGAGCTCACCGCCTGTCGTTGAAAAGAAGAGCGTACAGTCATTCCAGTCTTCCAGTACAATCATATGGGGCACAAACTTTGAGGTTAACACTGAAGTGTGAGAATAAGTTAAGGACCGCTCAAACAAGCGATGAAATGAAAACTGTTATGCCTATTTAACGCCAAGAGAAAGGAAGAGAGCACTGTGGATCAGAGATCAGGCGGTAGTGTTAGTTGAAATTATAAGGCAAAATCGGAGCAGGGCAGGCCGCTTAATTTATAGGGCAGATAATCGGTGGTCTATTAGAAGTACAAAGTGGGTGCTATAGGGGAAAGGAAGTGCAGTCGGGGATGGCGGAAAATTAGGTGGGGTAATAAAACCGGGAAATTTGCAGGCATAACTTGAAATAGGCCAGCGCAGGTCAGGGGTAATTAGAGATCGCTGGGAGAGGCCTTCGCCCTGCAGTGGGCATAAAAGTACGCTGATGACGTTTTAGAACATACAAAATTCGAGCAGAATTTTAACAGACTGTTGCTCTTCAGCCGCATTTGGCTTCGTATGTGAGGCCGCTTTCGTATGTTTACAGAAGGGCATCGGGCGCCGCTTGGATACCACCCAAGCGGCGCGTACCATACCACCTTGGCATCGTACTATATGTACAGTGACTGCTCTGAACAAAGTGCGTCAGTGTCGCACGATCGACGAGTTGAACCGATTTGATCCGAAACCAGCTAGAATGCGGAACCGCTATGTGCTTCGAGTACGGTGCTGTGCAGTATTCTGACGTGCACTTGATCGTGCGTTCTTATGAGGCTGGTAAATTTATGGCAACGTTGGCGCTGAGCATCGTGGAGATGTTGACTGATTAGCCTTGACTTCTATGAGGAGCCACTTGGGCTATGGCAGATATTGCAGTTTAGAGCTCCAGGCCCTGACATCGCGAACCTATGATTTATTACCGGTCTCCAAAATTGATTTGTACGCCTCTTTGTGCATTTCACCTCCGTCGGAACCCGGTCGCCTGAACCGGCAAGTACAAACTCTTGACCTGGAGCGAGGCATCACCGTGTTTTATCAGCTGAGAAGAAGCTAAGAAGAAGCAATGAACGCTGATACGATGTCAAAGTGTTGATAGGCAGGGAAGCTTGCAGGTGTGAATGTAACGTAGTGAAGTTTTCTGTCATAATTTGGGAGTATTGGTAGTCACGGCTTCTTTGTGCATTTCTTTGTAGGGCTACTTTCCGTGCCCTCGACATTTCCTCCTCGTCCGCGGCCGTTTCGTCCTCGGTCGGCGCTTGACAATGGTCTACCAGTCCCTTAGAAGGTACGGGCCGGCGAGGGAGCTGATAATGAGCCTATGCGCGGCATTAGTACCGCACCTGCAACAGTGTGCAGTGCGATCACGTACCATACCGATGAACTTACGGGTGGTGGGCCCTTTGCCTTGAGGCCATACGAACTATATATTATGGAACTATTGTTTTTAATTCTTATTTATTATTGAAATATATATTTAGTAGCTTTCTAACAGCGTGGTGGTGGTGGTGTATACAGGCGGGGTGAGCCTGGCAGACCTGGCCGCCAATTGCTCCGACTGAGCGTCTCTTTCTGCGCCAAGTATGTCGCCATGTGTCCAGCAGTCCTGTCTCTCGCAGAAGTGTGAGCAGAATGCGTAACGCTTTTACCGCAATTCTTCTGACGGCGGTGCGGTGAACGGGCGAGCGCGGTTGTCGGCGCTGTAGCAGACGCCCGGAAAAGGAAGCTGTCGAATAGGGGTGTGCAGTGATCTGCCGCCTCGACTACATATGCATGTTGTGCGATCATGCTATCAGTTCTCTCATTTCTTGTCGTTTAATCCGAGCTTTCTTTCCTCCTCGCTCTCATACGACATCGTAAGTTAAATGAGCTGCCACTTCGGTTGCACCCTTATCTTAGCGTAAGAACGTTTTGGCTAAGAAATTGCGTACGAACAGCGCAGTTTAGCAAATTCCGCCCCAAACTCTTGGAACCAGCCGCCGCTTCACGTACCGGCACCGCCTTCTTATCGCAAGCCTTGCGAGCCCCGCAGCGCACGCTTTTCTCCGCCTCGCGCGTTCCTCTGCCTTTTATTGCGATAGCAATTATATGGACACTTCAACCGAATTTCTGCCGTCGGCGTCGCCGTCGTCGTCGCCGTGAGGTTCCCTATAGATAAAATCTTCGCCGCGCGCCGTATGCCCGAGCGGAAGCGTGGGGGACGCGCGCTATCATGGAGAGCGAACGCACTCAATCTCCCACGCGCAAGCAAGGAAGCAGGAAGCCAGCGCCGGAAAGAGCGGGGGGGGGGGGGGGGCGCACTTCTACTCCGCCAACAACCGCGCTCGTCGCTCGTCCGCACCGTCTCTTATCTCCACACGGCTCTGACCTTTATGCGCCGTGCATTCGCCGCTGAGTTTCCGTTGAAGCGATAGACCGCACGTACCTTCCGCCGCTGCGGCGTATGCTTGCTGCCAGCGTTTTGACAGTCGTTGTCTGCAGTCATTCAGTGTGATCTATTCGTGTTTGTTTGTGCGCGTCACACCACGCTTGTTCATTCAGTTAGTAATAGTCGGGTCACATTTTCCAACGCACGCTACACATGCAATGCTGCCCGGATCAGCAGTGCAGCGCTACAGGTGTGTCCCTTCGCACGCGCTGCCCACGGGAAGCGCTTCTCATCAACACCACCGTTTCACACGCGCCTTCTCGTGGTCATCGAGTCTCTCTTCATGTCGGTCTACTTACGCCGCAGCACACCTGCTTACTTATCAGCTCATGTTTACTACAATTCATATTGCTACCAAAGCCGCTCACCTTACTTCGTATGACATTGCTGTGTTGCTATCGCATTCATTGCTTCGCCCTTAGGGCGAAACTGTGACTTTTTTTCTCTCCCTTTTCCGTTGGCCACCACCTGTTTTTCCGGACTGTGGCTTGTTCCTTCTTGGGCTTGTATTTCATTCGTCGAGCACGTCTCACAGTACAAGCACAACGTCGAGCGCATATGACACAGCTACGCTACACTAGGTGGACGGATACGACATTAACATTATCGTGGCTTAGGGGCGATGCACACAAATGGAAACAGTTCGTTCAAAACAGAGTCACTGAAATCCGTGAACAAACCGAGCCTTCCGCTTGGAAATATTGCCCTGGTACTCAGAATCCTGCCGACCTATTGACACGAGGGGTATCTGTTGACGAGGTAGCTACGAGCATCTTGGGGTGGCATGGGCCTCACTGACTTCAGGAACCTGAGCACATGTGGACATCACAGCTACTACAAATAGCGGACAATGAAGCAGTCGTCTATCGTGAAAAGGTTGCCGTTCAGGTGTCCCCACTGACGCCATGCTTCCGCTAATTGTAATAGAGCGTTACAGCAGACTTTATAAGCTGCTGAGCGTTACAGCATGGGTGCTGAGGTTCGTCAGTTGCTGCAGACATAATGGCAGTGATAAAAAAACTGGTCCCCTCACAACAGAGGAGCCATCGGGAGCCGAACAATACTCGATTCGACAGGTACAACATGTATTTTTCAACGCTGAGATCAAAGGTATCTCAGAAGGGCGTTCTATCGACACACCACCCATCGCAGGCCTCAGCCCATTCCAGGACGTAGATAGGATAGTTCGGGTTGGTGGCCGTTTAATACGGATGGAATATCCGGAAGGTGTCAAGCATCCGATTATACTGGCGAGTAATCGCCACTTTTCAAGGCTAATAGCAATCAAGGTCTACCGCGAAGTACTACACGGAATTGTGCGAGAGACACTCACGCACTTGAGAGAGCGCTTCTGGATGTGCAAACACAAAGTCTGTTGAATAATGTAACCAGGGAATGTTACTTGTGCAAACGTTACACCATTCCACCAGGCAGCGCTCCTGTAGCACCTCTCGCAAAGCCTCACGTAACACAAGCACACGCGTTTCACGTGGTTGGAGTGGACTTCGTGGGACCTCTCTTCCTAAGGACACCGTTAGGAGAGACGAAGAACTACATTGCTCTATTCACGTGTGCAGCGTCAAGAGCGCTCCACTTGGAACTTGTGTCCTGCATAACATCTGAAGTATCCTTGATGTCCTTGTGTCGCTTTTGAGACCGACGAGGCCTTCCCCAAATCACCTATTCTGGCAATGCGAGTGCCTTTAAGAAAATGCCAGGGGATCTGCTAAAGCTTTGCAGAATGCCGTTACAAGACTATGTCGCCGGACGGCTGAGCAGTAAAGGCAGCAAATGGAAGTTTGTTGTGGCAAACGCTCCATTGTGGGGTGGATGGTAAGAAGCGTAAGGACACCGCTTCGCAGATCTGCACTGGATGCATGAAAGAAAACGAAGAGACGAAGATTTGTTAACCTCCAAGTTTCAGCCTCATATGGCAGCACCAGTAAATCCAATGATTGTACACTTTTCTTTTCAACGACAGTGGTAAGCTCCCAGTCAGGATTTGGCAATGCCTGACGTATGCACCCCAACCCATGGAGAAGTGAAGATGAAGAAGTGACATTAAATGGCGGACGACACCCGTCTCACTGAGATCAAGTCTTCTGTATAGCCGTTCTAGTTAGGAACGCTGCATTTTGACGCAGCCGACAGCTTTTGGAGACCAGACATGTGGGTGACGTTTTTCGTCGATCAGGCGTCATCGGAGTCTGTTGTTTTCACCCGATACCAAGTGCACGGTGAGCCAGGGCCGGATTCCTCACAAAGTTAGTTCGACCGGGCTGATCAGTGTGGTGCTGCAAGAAGCTGCAATCAGCCGCCAAGCCCTGGTGCAAACAGGATCGGTGACAGTGAATCTATAGCTCCAGATACTGAGCGAACTCGTTCTGGAACCCATATGGCGTGGCACCCTCAAAGAGGAAACTCCCGTCGAGAAGGTGAGCCTGCTTTAGACGTATAGAACAACTGCAAAGGCAAACGATGCAACAAAGTGAAACAATGACAACTTTGCTCCCGCCGATTAATTAAGTGAAATGGTCACGAGATATTGTATAGCCGGATGTTTTTGAAGGCGACTCGCGAAGTGTGCACTACTGGCTGTGGTTTTTCGAGTACACCTGTGACAAGTATATGTGGCACTCCGACGACACAAGGGTTTTGAGTATGCGCCGTTATCTGGGCGCTATCACCTGAAAAATGCTATGATGTGCAACTCGTGGATCATGAACCAACATGTTGGGAACTGTGGAAAAGCAACTTTTTAGCCGCTTTCCAAGGCAATTCAGTAGAAAGATGGGATGCTGCACTACGGTTCATATATACATGTGGCTCTCTGCTTGAGTGCTGTCTTGAGAAGCGTCGCCTATTGTATCCTGCAGAACCGAAGCTGGCGTTCTCCTGCAGTTATAGCTTTGGTAACGCCAGGGTTGTGTATCGACATTCGTAGTCAACTCCAGCTCAAATGTTCAAGAAAATTTGATGACCTTCTGAGTTTTCTACAGACCTCAGTGCCAACAGTTACATTGAGAAGACAACTAGGCGGTGGAACAGAACAACTTGATTCTGATAACCTGAGTGAACATCTAGAGTCGTTGCAGTCATCCGGGTGTGAAGATAGCTTCGTAAGCAAACACCTCGGAAGCATCGATCATGACTATGATGGTGGTCAAAGACCAGTTACCGTAGTTCACGACACACTACTTCCACATAAACTGAATAGCGTGGATCAAAAGCCCGAGAAAAAGAGCTACAGTGAGACCGTGTATTTGGTGTCATCAAGCTTACTGTCATCATCATCAACATCAGCCTGTATTTATGTCCACTGCTGGACGAAGGCCTCTCCCTGCGATCTCCAATTACCTCTGCCTTGCGCTAACTGATTCCAACTTGCGCCTCAGATTTTCCAACTTCGTCATACCACCTAGTTTTCTGCCGTCCAAGACTGCGCTAGCCTTCTCTTGGTATCCATTCTGCAACTCTAATCGTCACCAGTTATTCATCCTACGCATTACATGGCATGTCCAGCTCCATTTCTTTCCGTTAATGTCAATTAGAATATCGGCAATCCCCGTTTGTGCTCTGATCCACGCCGCTTGTTTCCGTCTCTTAACGTTAGGCCTAACATCCTTCGTTCCATCGCTCGTTGTGCGGTCCTTAACTTGTTCTCGAGCTTATTTGTTAACCTCCAAGTTTCTGCCCATATGCCAGCACCAGTAGAATGCAATGATTGTACACTTTTCAACGACAGTGGTAAGCTCCCAGTCAGGATTTGGCAATGCCTGGCGTATGCACTAAAATCCAATTTATTCTGTAAATTTCCTTCTCATGATCAGGGTCCCCTGTGAGTAATTGACCTAGATAAACGTACTCCTTTACAGGCTCTAGAGGCTGACTGGCGATCCTGAATTCTTGTTCCCTTGCCAGGCTATTGATCAAACCTTTGTCTTCTGCATATTAATCTTCAACCCCACTCTTACACTTTCTTGGTCATATGTTGCAATTCGTCCCCATTGTTGCTGAATAGAACAATGTCATTTGCAAACCGAAGGTTTGTTGAGATATTCACCGTTGATCCTCACTCTAAGCCTTCCCAGTATAAGAGCTCGAATATTTCTTCGAACCACGCAGCGAATAGCATTGGAGAGATTGTGCCTCCTTGCCTGACCCCTTTCTTGATAGCTAACTTTCTACTTTTCTTGTGGAGGACAAAGATAGTTGTGGAATCTTTTTAGATATTTGCCAAGATTTTCACTTGTGCCTCCTGGACTCCTTGATTACGCAATGCCTCTATGATGCTGGTATCTGCTGAACCAAAAGCCTTTGCATAATCTATGAAAGCCATTATAGAGAGGTTGATTGTATTCCGCCGATTTCTAGGGTACGTGATTTACGGCATGGATGTGATCCATCGTAGAATATCCCTTCCTGAAGCCAGCCTGTTCTTTTGGTTGGCTGAAGTCAAGGGTTGCCCTGATTCTATTGGAAATTATCTTGGTTAATATTTTATACAATACTGAAACCAAGCTAATGGGTCCTAATTCTTCAATTCTTTAACGTCTCCCTTCTTATCAATTAGTACAATGTTGGCATTCTTCCCGCTCTCTGGTACACTTGAAGTCGTGAGGCATTGCGTGTAAAGGGCCGCAAGCTTTTCAAGCATGATATCTCCTCAATCTTTGCTTAAATCAACTGTTATTCCATTTTCTCGAGCAGGTTTACCCCTGGCCAAGTCTTGCAAGGCGTTTCTAACTTCATCGCTAATTACAGAATCTTTGTATCTTGTTCATCACTACTTCGAGTGAACGTAGCTTGGGTGCTCTGAGCCCTGTACTGGTCAGTATAGAATTCTTCCGCTGCTTTGACTATGTCATCGAAATTGCCGATGATATTACCCTGCTTAACTTCTTGTCGTGTCATATGCCAAGTTTTCTTCTCGGGGATCTCATGCCACGTCCGTATTTTACTGCTTGCTCAGTCTTTCCACGTTATAATTTCGAAATACCTTACTTTCTTTTCTCAATCAGTTTTGACAGCTCAGCGAATTCTATCTGATCTCTGAGGTTGACACTTCAGGCTTTATCGTTTCTTATTAGGTCCTTTATTTGGGGAGAGTACCTACTGGTTGCCTTAGTGCCTTACCTTCCACTTCAATTGCTGCTTCTGAGATCAGCCTAGTTACGGTTTCTTCGTTACCTCATGTTGTCTTCATCTTCTGTTCTAAGCTGCATATTGTGTTTACGAGCACCAGCCTGAATTGGTCTGATTCAAGCAAGACTGGACGCCCGCTACACCGACGCGGCCAAGTATCCGCATCGAAACGCGTACGCTCTCAGCATCGTAGACTCCAGAGGCCACAAATTAGCATCGGCAACGATCAAGGCACGCAACCCCGAAATGGCGGAAAAAAGCGGCAATCGCTCTCGCCACCACAACATGCACCGACACGCAGAAGTCATTTTAACCGACTCAGGCCGTTGTAAAAAACTTCTCGAGGGCCGCATCTCGGCTGATGCACTCAAGGCACTAAAACGACGTAGCACTCCGCTCCCGTACTCCTGCGTAACGTGGGTACCCGGACACGATAAACTAGAGGGGAACGAAGCGGCCCACACCGCTGCCCGCGAGCACGTCAGCCGGGCTCCCCTCGCCCACACGCTCTCCGACCCGCAGCAGAAGAGGTGGAAGCTGTACCAACAACTATTCGCGATATTGCAACACTACAGGCTCGAGCGCCGCGTGTACTTTCCACCGCACCCAAACCTCGGCAAAGAAGAAAGCGTGGTCCTCAGACGCCTACAAAGCAACACTTACACTCACGGAACTATAATGCACCGCCCTTACCCGACGCTCCACAGCTACCCCAGCCACTCTGCAAGGTTCCCGACACCCTGGCATACTCGCTCCTGGAATGCCCGTGGCATGAAGACAGCGAAATGCAGCCGGAAATGGACGGGAACCGAGCACCACAAGCAAACGAAGACCACTTAGTCGAAACGTGGGAGGCTAAGCTCGCCATCGGGGACCTGGAAGACCAACGACAACTCATCGCCAGGGCTAAGAGGGCCGTCGAAGCCAGAGGGTTCCTGGACTAAGGAACTTTCGCACCTCAGGGTGATACCGGACCTCGCTCGGGACACTGTTTCAGCAATAAACGTTTCTTTCTCTCTCTCTCTCTTCAAATTGAGAGTAATCCTAGACCTAACTAATCTATGGTCACTACACTTTACCTCATACTTCTACATCCCGCACTATGCTGGAATCGGCAGAGATTATGAAATCTATTTCATTCCTTAGGCTTTAGGCAAACCACTGTGTTACTGTGTATATGCACCCTTCTTCCTGTCCTCATCATCATCTTCCATCACTCTTTTTTGTACCGGTTTTTCCCGGTGCAGAGTAGCAGGCCAGAGCATGCTCGCTCGATCAGGCCGACCTCTGCCTTTCAAATAAATTCTCCTCTATTTCCTTGTTTCTCTATTAGGGCTTCCAGGTCCACTTCCTGTTGCTGCGCTTCCTGAAGAAGGTATTCATTATTCGGAGCCTATTCCTCTCCGCGAATTCACTAACATCTCTCCTCTAGCTTACTGTATGCCCCCATTAAGGTAGATGGCGTTGAATGAATGAAAGAAAAACTTTATTTCACAAGCTTTTCAGTGCATGCGCCGGATGGAAGTGGTTCCCGCTTCACGGGAATCCATATGCTGCTCTCGCCGCCTGGCCCCTGGTTACGAGCAAAGCTGGTCTTCCAGGGCGCGGCTGGACAGAGATCTTCCATCGCTCTTAAGGGGTTGGATGGGTAGGGGGATCATGTTGGGGTTAGGATTGGTGAGAAGTGGTGGGTGTTGTGGCTAAATTTACATTCTGCAATCATGTGTTGCAGTGTACCTGGCTCGTGACACACGGGGCATTCTTGCCCACTGGCTCGGGTACATGCGGTTTAGTAATCGGGGGTGGGGAAACGACTCTGTCTGGATCTGCCTATATGTAGTCTGCTCCTCGTTAACGTGAGGTGTGGCTCGGGGAAGCTTTGTCTCCCTTTCTGTAATATTCCACTGTCTTTGTACGTGACCAGGGTTGGCTCTTTGCGTCTCCTCTTCCCTCTCCGCGGCTGCGGCTCGGTGTGATAGCGCTCGGGCTGCTGGGGGCAAAACTCATTGCCTCCACTGCGGAGTGGACCGGAACCCAGATAATTCTATCTTCTCCCCTTTCGGGGGTACCTTACCTTTGAGCGCCCGAGCACCAACCGGGACACCCAGCCGACTGGAAGCTCCTATACGCTTGTTGCGGTCTGTGACACTGGTCCTGCCTTGTGTAGGAGGGCCAGGGCAATTGCCAGCTCTTCTGCTTCGTCGACATCGTTTGTTTTTACCGTCGCGCACGTTAGCAGCTTTCTGTGGTTGTCCCGTACGGACGCCCAGCTTTTTTCCTCTTCTTGGGGGACGTTCTGTGAAGATTACCCCTTCGCCAGCCAGCAGCCTGTTCTAAGCTTTTGCTCTGGCCTCCCGTCTGCCGCTGTGGTGTGCTGGGCTCATGTTCTTGGGGAGTGGTTTTACCTGGCGTTGAAGATGGCGTTGAAGTGAAGGCCCGCGTTCACACTGGGGCTACTGTCTCAATTATCAGCAAGAGTCGGGGGGATGCCGGTCGTTGGCGTGCTGGTAGAACGTTGCGCGTCCAAGCGTACGATGGGTCAGTGACCATGCATATTGAGTGGTGATTGGCTATTGAATTCCAATGACATTTTATGACCAGTGACGTATTCGCAATTCCCAATGTCGCCTATGACTTTCAGTTGTCCCGCCCACACATGAAGAACTTGAGATAAACCTCTATTGGGACGACAAAGTAATGGCCGAAGGCAGCATAAGAGAAGCAGATCCTTGCTGAAGAACCTAGCGCCTAATATCAACATCTTGCAAACTATTGGAACACATTATTTATAAATATACTATTGAGCACTTATCTGAGGATAATATTCTCTCGCATGCTCAACATGGCTTCCGTACTAGATTCTCGACGGTGACACAAATTCTAGAATTCTCCCATGTTCCTTCCACGCTTAAGCTTAGAGGACAGCTTAATGCCATTTTGATTGATTACAGGAAAGCTTTTGATACAGTGTGCTGTAAAAAACGACTAATTAAATTCAAGGGAATAATTCATCATTATAAACTATTAGGTTGGATACAGGACTACCTCGGAACAAGAACACCGTTTGTTGCATTTAACCATGTTCACTCATCTCGTGTCAATGTTATACCCGGTGTACCACAAGGGTCTGTCTTAAATACTTTGTTGTTTGTTGTCTATGTAAACGATGTCGTTGAAGTAATTGAGGGCAGTTCTGTCAAAATAAGACTATATGCTGATTACTGCGTCATTTATTCCACTGTAACCAGTAATCATGATCAGTTGGAGTTGAATGAAGTCTCGCCCGTTTTTGCGAATAGCGCCGAACGTGGCAAATGTCACTTAATTTTAAGAAAACCATTTCAATGACTTCTTCAAATAAAAAACAACCATTACAATTTACATATTTCAATGAACCGCACAAGCTTGCAAGCGTCCACACGTTCAAATACCTTGGTGTTACTTTCTCCCAGATCTAAAATGGCATGCTCACATTAAATGTATAACCAACAAGGCGTTGAGAAAATTGGGTTTTCTTAAAAGAAATTTACGAGATGTCACTAAAGAATGTCCACTAACGGCATATGGATCACTAATGCGGCCTCTACTTGAGTACGCGTCGGTAGTGTGGTCGACACATCATTCCAAAGACATAGACATGCTTGAGTTTATTCAGAAAAAAGCCGTAAGATTTATATAATCGTTACGACTGCCATTTCTCACCGACATCACATGCTATTAAGCTGCTACTAAAAGCTCTGGCCCTTAGACGTACTTGTGACCGTGTTGTTCTGCTACATAGAATTGCTCATGGGATACCTTATGTTAATGCACCTATTTTTTCACAAACCGTTCTTCTCGGCCCACCAGAAGAAGTCATTGTCTTAACATTGTTCTTTTGAATTCGTTGATTGATTGGTTTAGGTTTTCCTTTTTTCCACATAGAATTTATTTATTCACATAGAATATTGCACATAGAATATTTATTCGTGGTAGCATAGTGAAATTATAATCGTTGGATGACAGAAATATGTTGAAATATCTTGAATAGCCTTGCAATTATGCCTTCAGTAATAGTGCTGATGCGGCCAGTGTTACCAGATGACAATACATTTTGAATACCGCTGTTTGCATCTAGTTATCAAGACACACTTCTAATAAAGAGTGATGTTGTGGAAGTGCGTGAATGATGACTATAGTCCAGAGAGCTCATTTCACAGCATTCATTCCCATATCAGCACGTCTGGCTGATGTTGACAAGTGAGCTGAAGAAATATCTGCAACATGACCCAGACTCGAAGCCTCGCTCCGCCAGGCAGCCCCACAAATATTGACGGGAGCGCGGGAATTGAAATGTGCTATTCGCATTGGAAGATGATGTGTCCTAGTCATCACCCAGTGGCCGATCACGCACCATGTTGGAAGCTCATGTCTATGAGTCTCCAAGGGAAAAACCACATACTGAGGTCAGGCTAGAGGAGCAGGGAAGCGGAAGGAGGACCCTCTGCAACAAGAAATTGATGAAGTGTCACTGGGCTTAGCAAAGAGCAAGCCGGAGGTGAATATTTTGCCATGTCACTTGTTTCGCACATGAGAGAATTTCCGAGGGCTAAGGGTGCAAATTGAGGTGCTATAGAGCTCCTTGAATCACTAGAGCAAGCTTGTTGATAATATCCGTGGCAGGGTCGTGTTTTGAGTGCTTTCTGCTAGAGCTATGTTGAATTGGGTATGGATCTATTTCCTTGCCACAGTGCAAACAATCAATAATACATGCACTAGCAAATGATCATTTATTCTGGAACAAATAACTTATGTAATAAGCACAAGCATATATCATTCCATTTCCCAGGTCTTGCACAACCGTTACCTGCCCTTACCATGATTAGATGGTGAAATTGCACTTCTGCAAAACAGGTGATGGTTGTGCAGGATGAGCAAAGGTCGTGGTTATATACTGCGTGTTTCCCAGTTCAATTGTTAGTCAGTGCTATCAATATCATTGTTTGTTCGAGCTGTGTTAGAAAAACGAAGCCTTGTGCTAGTAGCAATGGTTTTTAAGCAGAATATTTTTAAAAGACAAAAACACAAGCCTTCTTACAAAGTTATGAAAAAAAGAGACGGAGCCGCTCCACTGCAATAAATATTTTAATCTGCAGCACTCTAAATTGGTCTTCACTTGAATGCCAATGCGCACCCCTCGGTAACCAGTCACATTGTGTCTCTGCAAACAGGCAAATTTATTCTAAGTGGCGGCTCGGGTTGGCGGTGAAATTGGTATTTTTGGCAGACTGAGCAATCCCCAGTATCATAGCCACGCATTTCTTTGTTGGAATCGTAACTAGCGAGAAGTGATAAAATATTGTCACGTAGTAGTGACGCTGAAGAAAACAGTCGTAAAACTGTGTACGACGAAACTGGTTGTTTATTGGGAACCTATGCCCACAAAATCAAGGTACACTCAAAGCACAACGATAGCGGCGAACACAGTCGGCGATCGTCGAAAATCTGATCAGCGGCGAAACGCGTCGGCTTTTGTACCTGAGTCATCGAAGGTTCTAGATTAATCCCTGATGCCCGCGTGTCTTCCAGAAAGCTCTAGACAATTCGCGTCAGTCATGCAATCAGATAACAGAAGCGTCGGTGAAAACAGGCAATGGAAAGAAGCATCGATAACGTTCTAGAAACTTCCGATACAGGCGCGTCCTGCGCCGAGCGATAACGTTTAACATTTGTTAGCCGGTGGAAAGCGGCCACCGGTGAAAGATAAACATGTATACGTGTCAATACCCTCCCCTTAAAAATCATCGTCCCGATGCTACAAACAAATGTGAAAGCGTAAACAAAACCACGCGTAATAAAGAAAAAAAAAATAAAGTAACAAAGTACCTAAGTTCGTCAGCGGGCGTAGAAAGGCTTAAGACGCACCACATGGATGACTTCGGGTCGTGCGCGGCGCCGCTGTGATTGCGAAATGCCGTCTGGCACGACCTCATAGTCCAGTGCGCCAATACGTCGGATGATCTTATATGGTCCGAAATAGCGACGTAAGAGTTTCTCGCTAAGTCCTCGTCGGCGTATCGGAGTCCAGACCCAAACACGGTCTCCGGGCTGGTACTCGACGTAGCGTCGTCGAAGATTGTAGTGTCGGCTGTCGGTTCTCTGCTGGTTCTTGATGCGCAGGCGGGCGAGCTGTCGACCTTCTTCGGCACGCTGCAAATAGGTGGCAACGTCGAGATTTTCTTCGTCAGCGACGTCCGGTAGCATGGCGTCAAGCGTCGTTGCCGGGTTCCTTCCGTAGACCAGGTTGAACGGCGCCATGTGCGTCGTTTCTTGCACGGCCGTGTTGTATGCGAAGGTCACGTACGGAAGGATGGCATCCCACGTCTTGTGTTCGACGTCGACGTACATTGCCAGCATGTCGGCGATGGTCTTATTTAGGCGCTCGGTGAGGCCATTCGTCTGCGGGTGGTAGGCGGTGGTGCGGCGATGGCTTGTCTGGCTGTATCGCAGGATGGCTTGAGTTAGTTCAGCAGTGAAGGCCGTACCTCTGTCGGTGATGAGGACTTCCGGGGCACCGTGACCCAGGAGGATGTTCTCAACGAAGAATCGGGCTACCTCGTCGGCACTGCCTTTGGCAAGGCTTTTGTTTCGGCGTAGCGGGTGAGGTAGTCAGCTACGATGATCCATTTATTCCCGGACGTCGACGTCGGAAAAGGCCCCAGTAAGTCCATCCCGATCTGCTGGAACGGTCGGCGAGGTGGCTCGATCGGCTGTAGAAGCCCGGCTGGACTTGTCGGCGGTGTTTTGCGTCGCTGGCAGTCTCGGCATGTCCTTACGTAATGGGCGACGTCAGCAGAGAGGCGAGGCCAGTAGTATTTTTCTTGTATCCTCGCGAGAGTGCGGGAAAAACCGAGATGTCCAGCCGTTGGGTCGTCATGGAGAGCTTGCAGAACCTCTGGACGCAATGCTGAGGGTACCACGAGGAGGTAGTTGGCTCGGAGAGGCGAGAAGTTCTTCTTCAGGAGAATGTCGTTTTGCAAGAAGAACGACGCCAATCCTCGCCTGAACGCCTTTGGCACAATGACGGTCTTGCCTTCCAGGTAGTCTACAAGGCTCCTTAGTTCCGGGTCGGCTCGCTGTTGTTCGGCGAATTCGTCCGGCACTGATGGGTCCCAAGAAAGTGTCGTCATCCTGGTCGTCTTGTGGCGGCGGTTCGACGGGGGCGCGAGACAAACAATCGGCGTCAGCGTGCTTTCGCCCGGATTTGTAAACGACGGTGATGTCGAATGCTTGAAGTCTGAGGCTCCATCGTGCGAGGCGACCTCAAGGATCCTTCAAGTTAGCTAGCCAACACAAGGCGTGGTGGTCGCTTACAACTTTAAAGGGCCTGCCATAGAGGTAGGGCGAAACTTTGATGTAGCCCAAATGATGGCGAGGCACTCCTTTTCTGTTGTGGAATAATTTGCTTCCGCCTTCGATAGCGACCGGCTAGCGCAACTTACAACCCTTTCTAGTCCGTCAGTCCTCTGCACAAGCACGGCGCCGAGACCTACGCTGCTTGCGTCGGTGTGGACTTCGGTATCGGCATTTTCGTCGAAATGCGCAAGTATTGGCGGCGATTGCAGGCGTCGCTTCAGTTCTTCAATGCTTCGACTTGCGGCGTCTCCCACTTGAACTCGACGTCGCCTTCGTGAGGTACGTCAGGTGGCTCAGCGATCCGTGAAAAAATTCTTGACGAAGCGCCTGTAATAGGCGCACAGTCCAAGAAATCTACGCACTGCCTTCTTGTCAGCGGGCGGAGGAAAGTTGGAGATGGCCGCAGTTTTCTGAGGGTCGGGGCGCACTCCAGACTTGTTGATGACATGGGCCCAAAAACAAGAGCTCCTCATATGCGAAGCGGCACTTTTTCTGGCTTCAACGTGAGTCCGGAGGTCTTGATTGCTTGCAGAACTGTTTCAAGGCGCCGGAGGTGTTCCTCGAAGCTTGAGGCAAACACAACGACGTCGTCCAAATAGACGAGGTGTCACAGACCCCGGAGAACGAGGCGCAGACGCCGGACTAAATTCCAAAGCCGACCTATCAGCTTCTGAAAATAATCCCACGAAAGCAAGGACAATTAAGAGTGGGCCCTCTGGTGCGCCAGCGAACGCCGGTTGCTGTCCAAAGACCGAGTCAGAGCCCAGAGTTGTCAAAACACAACAAAATATATTCTTCCCACAAGGCAGTTACACACACACTTGCACGCTTAGGCTAGACACAACACAATACAAATCAGATGGGTATTAACAAACACAAGAAAATAATTAACGACAAGCACTAAGAGTCCAACACATAAACACAAAATAAAAAAGGAACACTAAGTGTCCAATCGTATTCACCGTGCTGGTTGGTCTTGGAGTCAGACGATCTCGGCGTAACTTGGGGGCAAATCTCGAAGAAGGAACTTCTTCCGGAAATGCAGACGCTCGATGAACTCGTTGACTAGCTTGCCGGGGAATCCCCTTCTTCCGCAGACGCTTGGTCTTCACGTTACATCACTTCACGGTGCGGACTCAACTCTTGAATTCCTCACTGGACTCCTGGATTCCTAACTGACAATGCTCGCACGGCGTTTATATAGCCGTCGACGGTCCTTCTCGAACATTCGATCGGAGTTGTGATTCCGTAGCACGGCCAAAGCTTGGGAAGCTTCTACTCTTTTCTCGTACCTTCGACCGCTGCTTTCGGAACATTCTCGAGGGGGGGTGATGATGACTCATGCTGTTCACGCACGCTCACGCTGTTGTTATCTCTCTCGGCTCGCCGGGTGAGAAGGAGTCTCGGCGCGCGCGTGTGTTCTCTCTCTCTCTCCGGTTAACGTCGCTTCGTCGAACCTCGTTCCAGACGTTTCGGCGCCGTTGTTAGCGTGGTTGCTTGAGGCGTATGCGCTCTCCCCCTCTGTTGAAGTTGCCGCGGGACCGGCGTGTTCTTTCGCTGGCTTGCGCGACACTCGGCGCGCGCTTTGATTACGCGCTCTTTTGTGACACTGCCCCCCACTTTAAGAATATTATGCAATAATATTCAAAGAAACACAAAAGAAGCGCGCACAAAAGTCCACTACACACGAGTCCGTAAGTCCATAAATCAGTCCACCACAATTCACACATCACTTGCGATACATCGAATACAAACACAAGTCACACAAGTACGCTTGGACTACACAATAACACATCGCTAGTGTAACTAGTACACTTATATTATACAATAATACATCTCTCACGTAACAGTTACACTTGTACTATACAAAAATACATATCTCGCGTAACAAGGCAAACATTTGAAGTATAACATGTGCAACAAGTATACAAAACTATGACAGGGTAGTTTACAGAACACAAACAAACACAATGTCCATGATACATAAATAAAAACTCGGTGCACTCAATCAAAACGCTTTGCACCACGGATAATCGTCAACGGCTCTTAAATTTAAATTTCCGGTCCTTGGTTTTTCGATGGAAAGGCTTCGAATTGTGATTATGAGTCCCGGTCGGTTTATTTTCGGAATTGGGTCTGGAAGGGAGCTGGGAAAGTTTTGCCTGAACCTTTGTTTGAGTTCGGTTGTCCGCTGCCACGGTGCTCTCGACAGCAGTGAATGGTTTTCCGCGAGCTTCTTCAATCGTCGAGGGTTCGATCTTCGACTCTTCTTCCAAAGGTTTCGGATCGTCTGGGGCGCGAACTCCCTCGACGTTTCCTATGATTAGGTCGTACAGTGGGTTGTCCATGCAAAGCGCAGTGACATTCCCACTGTAATATGGGGTATCGACCTCAATGTTGGCTTCGGCAAGCTTCCTAACTGTACCGTCGATCAGGTAAACTAAAGTGGTTTCGCCCGTGAGCTCCTCGTCTTTTACTAAGTCCCTTCGCACGATCACTGTGCTGGTGCCGGAATCTCGTAACACCGTGACTTGTTTTCCTGCGATTTTCCCCGCAAGTACAGGCATTCCCTTATCGGGAAATTCTGGGCTTTGTGTCATCACCGCATTAACGACCGGAATTCTTTTTCCGTCGCGAAGTTCTACACAGCCGTCGTTTATGTCTTCTTCTTGATGTTTTGGCGGGGCATACACACAGGATGCTTGGGGAGTTTCCTTCACTCCGTTGCGACAGGAATCGGCTTTGTGCCCCGTTCGCCCACATTTAAAACATTTAACCTCGTTGGGGCGCGTAAAGTTGGTACGACAACTGCTAGCATGATGGCCCAGTCGGTTACAGAGATAACACCTCGGAACAGGCTTCGGAGGGTTTCTCCTTTCATCGGATGCCGGTTTCTTTGCATCCTCTGGCTCCTCTTTTCTGATCTTGGAGAGATTGGTGCCTCCCTGTGCTTCCAAAAATTGGTCTGCCAATTCCAACATATCTTGAAGCGTTTTAGCTTTCCTTTCTTTCAGATAGAGTGACAGGCTCGGGTGGCAACTGATGAGGAATTGCTCCTTGATCAGAAGCTCTCTAAGCGCACCGTACTCCTGTGCAGTCTCTGAAAGTTCGGTCCACCTATCAAAATAGTGACTGAGCCGCGCGGCAAATTGTGTGGCAGTCTCGCCATCGGCTGGCTTACCAGTCCTAAACTTATCTCGGAAGCCTTCTACGGTGAACCTAAATCTTTTCAGTAAAGCAGCTTTCACCCTTCCATAATTAGAGGCATCGGTCGGCGTCAGCCGACCGTACACACTAAGTGCTTCGCCACTCAAACACGTGCTCAACGCAGTGGCCCATTGATCCTCTGGCCAATTCTGGCTTTTAGCAACTGTCTCAAATCTGTGCAAGTAAGCATCCAGATCATCTTTTCTTTCATCGAATGTCAGAAGCAGTTTGCTTGGGTTCTGACGGAAACTAGTTTCTTCCCTTTCAGTGCTATCGACTCTTGCCTGGGCGGGAGCGTCTGTACGCTGCTGCAATCGAAGTCGTTCGAGTTCTAACTCATGCTGTCTCCGTCTTTCTCTCTCAGCTAATTCAGCTTCTCTTTGTTCTTTTCGCTCCATTGCCTCTCTTTCTTCTTTTATCTGTCGCTCTTTCGCTTCTCTTTCTTCTCTTATCTGTCGCTCCTTTGCTTAGCCGACCGTACACACTAAGTGCTTCGCCACTCAAACACGTGCTCAACGCAGTGGCCCATTGATCCTCTGGCCAATTCTGGCTTTTAGCAACTGTCTCAAATCTGTGCAAGTAAGCATCCAGATCATCTTTTCTTTCATCGAATGTCAGAAGCAGTTTGCTTGGGTTCTGACGGAAACTAGTTTCTTCCCTTTCAGTGCTATCGACTCTTGCCTGGGCGGGAGCGTCTGTACGCTGCTGCAATCGAAGTCGTTCGAGTTCTAACTCATGCTGTCTCCGTCTTTCTCTCTCAGCTAATTCAGCTTCTCTTTGTTCTTTTCGCTCCATTGCCTCTCTTTCTTCTTTTATCTGTCGCTCTTTCGCTTCTCTTTCTTCTCTTATCTGTCGCTCCTTTGCTTCTCTTTCTTCTTTTCGCTCCATCGCCTCTCTTTCTTCTTTGGCCCTTTCGGCCGCTAGCCTTTCTCTCTCTCTTTCTAGAGCTTCTTTTTCCTTCTGGCTAACCCACTTCCGTAGTTCCGCTCCGGAAAGACCCATCTTCTCACCAAGGGCAACTAATTTCTCAAGATCTATAATGCCCTTCCAAAATCTAGCCGCGTGCAAAAAATATCTGCCTAGATTTCAACAATCGAACTGCTCTCTGCACACAAGTTAGCGAAACGTGGTGCAACACTCAAAATCGTTTACAATAGCAATGTAAACGACCCTAGGCTCTTTCTTCCTACTATGGACACACAATTTGCACCAGAAAGGTCCTGTCGCGGACGCCAGAAATATTGTCACAGACCCCGGTGAACGAGGCGCAGACGCCGGACTAAATTCCAAAGCCGACCTATCAGCTTCCGAAAATAATCCCACGAAAGCAAGGACAATTAAGAGTGGGCCCTCTGGTGCGCCAGCGAACGCCGGTTGCTGTCCAAAGACCGAGTCAGAGCCCAGAGTTGTCAAAACACAACAAAATATATTCTTCCCACAAGGCAGTTACACACACACTTGCACACTTAGGCTAGACACAACACAATACAAATCAGATGGGTATTAACAAACACAAGAAAATAATTAACGACAAGCACTAAGAGTCCAACACATAAACACAAAATAAAAAGGAACACTAAGTGTCCAATCGTATTCACCGTGCTGGTTGGTCTTGGAGTCAGACGATCTCGGCGTAACTTGGGGCAAATCTCGAAGAAGGAACTTCTTCCGGAAATGCAGACGCTCGATGAACTCGTTGACTAGCTTGCGGGGAATCCCCTTCTTCCGCAGACGCTTGGTCTTCACGTTACATCACTTCACGGTGCGGACTCAACTCTTGAATTCCTCACTGGACTCCTGGATTCCTAACTGACAATGCTCGCACGGCGTTTATATAGCCGTCGACGGTCCTTCTCGAACATTCGATCGGAGTTGTGATTCCGTAGCACGGCCAAAACTGGGAAGCTTCTACTCTTTTCTCGTACCTTCGACCGCTGCTTTCGGAACATTCTCGAGGGGGGGTGATGATGACTCATGCTGTTCACGCACGCTCACGCTGTTGTTATCTCTCTCGGCTCGCCGGGTGAGAAGGAGTCTCGGCGCGCGCGTGTGTTCTCTCTCTCTCTCCGGTTAACGTCGCTTCGTCGAACCTCGTTCCAGACGTTTCGGCGCCGTTGTTAGCGTGGTTGCTTGAGGGCTATGCGCTCTCCCCCTCTGTTGAGTTGCCGCGGGACCGGGCGTGTTCTTTCGCTGGCTTGCGCGACACTCGGCGCGCGCTTTGATTACGCGCTCTTTTGTGACACGAGGCAAGTCTGCCACTTCAAGCCTGCCAGTACTGTATCCATGACACGTTGGAAAGTGGCAGGCGCCGAGCAAAGACCAAACGGCATGACCTTGAACTCGAACAGTCCGTCTGGTGTTATAAACGCAGTCTTCTCCCGGTCCCTCTCGTCGACTTCGATTTGCCAGTAGCCGGTTTTGAGGTCCATCGACGAAAAATACTTCGCGTTGTAGAGTCGATCCAAGGCGTCGTCAATCCGTGGGAGGGGGTATACGTCCTTCTTCGTGATCTTGTTGAGGCGACGATAATCGACGCAGAAACGTAGGGTTCCATCCTTCTTCTTCACTAACACCACGGGGGACGCCCACGGACTCTTCGGACGGCTGGATGATGTCGTCGCGTAGCATTTCGTCGACTTGTTGCCTTATGGCCTCGCGTTCGCGCGCCGAAACTCGGTACGGGCTCTGACGGAGTGGCCGGACATCTTCGTCGGTTATGATGCGGTGCTTGGCGACAGGGGTTTTGTCGAACTTTTGACGACGACGAGAAGCAGTCCTCGTATTGCAGGAGCAGAGCCTTTAGTTGTTCTTTCTTGTGCCTGGGAAGGTTCTGATTGACGTCGAAAGTTGGTTCAGGTACTATAGTCGTCGTTGCAGGTGCACTGGAATCCGTGAAGGCGAACGCACTGCTGGCTTGTACTATTTCGTCAATGTAGGCGACCGTGGTGCCTTTGTTAATGTGCTTGTATTCGGGGCTGAAGTTCGTGAGCATCACCCTTGCTTTCCCTGCACGTAGCTCAGCTATGCCTCTAGCGACGCAAATTTCACGGTCGAGCAGTAAGTGATGATCGCCCTCGATGACGCCCTCCATGTCTGCAGGCACTACGGTACCGACGGAAATCATTACGCTGGAGCGAGGCGGAACGGGACTTGTTCTTCAAGCACATTCAAGGCATGGTAACTTATGCTTGTATCCGGTGGTATCGCGTTGTGCGTTGAAAGCGTTATCGACTTGGACCTTAAGTCGATGACTGCACCGTGTTGATTTAGAAAGTCCATGCCTAGGATGACATCCCTGGAGCAGTGCTGCAGGATTACGAAGCTCGCCGGGTAAGTGCGGTTGTTTACCGTGACTCGCGCTGTGCAGATTCCAGTCGGCGTTATTAGGTGGCCTCCCGCTGTCCGGATATCGGGTCCTTGCCAGGCTGTTTTCACCTTCTTCAACTTGGCGGCGAACGGGCCACTGAAGACGGAATAGTCGGCTCCAGTGTCGACGAGAGCGGTGACGTTATGGCCATCGATGAGGACGTCTGATCGGTAGACCGGCGTCTGGCGTTGCGGTTAATTCGTGGCGTCGGATCACGGCTGCGTCGGCTTGCTCTGCTATTGCTACGTCGCGTCGGAAGGTCTTCTTTCGGCGGCGAAGTGTTGTCAAGGCTGTTGCTAGGCGGCGTGCTGATATCTCGTCGTGATGAATCGCGAATCGTCGTCGTCGGCGGCGTCGGAGGATCTTCGGCATGCGTCGTACAGCAACCGCACCTCCATCGGTTGCTGCCTAGTTTCCCGGTAAGGGCTGGAAGATCGGCCCCGGGTGGGACCGTTGTACTGATGGCGATGCGGCGAGATATAGCGGCCTGGTGACGGCGAGCGTGAGGATCGTCGTGGTTGCCACTGGGCTCCGGCGAGGTAGTCGGCGATGTCGCGCGGTCGTTCACCTCGATCGGGACGCGGCGCGTTTGACGGGGAACCCTCGTAGGCCCATTTCGCGGTATGGGCATCGGCGGTAGACATGGCCGGCTTCCCCGCAGTGATAGCAGAGCGGGCGGTGGTCGGGGGCGCGCCATGTGTGTCTTCCTCTGGTAGCTTCGCTGGGCGACGGGCGGGCGTGCTGGCGGCGGCGGCGGTGGACGACGGAACTGCGGCGTTACGGGGCCCTGGCGCGAGCGCGGAGGGGGGCCTGACGACGGGCGACGGCGGCGTAGGTCAGCGCTTCCGGCTGGGGTTGCGGCGATTGTGGCTGCACATCGGGAACTCCAAGTGAGCGCTGAAGTTCGTCTTTGACGACGTCGGCGATAGATGCCACGTGAGGCTGCGACCGGGGAAAGAGCTTATGCAGCTCCTCGCGAACGACCGCTCTGATGGTCTCGCGCAGGTCGTCGGCGCCTAGCGCTTGAGCGTCGGCGTAGTTGGTCAGGGTACGGCGGTTGTATTGCCTGACGCGCATTTCAAGCGTCTTCTCGATCGTTGTAGCCTCGGAAAGAAATTCGGCGACAGTCTTGGGCGGGTTGCGCATCAATCCGGCGAATAGTTGGTCTTTGACACCCCGCATCAAGAACCGAACTTTCTTTTCTTCAGACATGTCGGGGTCGGCGTGGCGGAAGAGGCGAGTCATCTCCTCCGTGAAGATCGCGATGTTCTCGTTCGGCAATGGCACTCTGGTTTCTAAGAGAACCTCTGCCCTCTCCTTTCGTACGACACTGGTGAAGGTCCTCACGAAGTTTTCACGAAAGAGGTCCCACGTAGCCAGGGTGGTCTCTCTGTTCTCAAACCAGGTCCGAGCAGCGTCATCCAACGAAAAATAGACATGGCGTAGCTTGTCGTCGTCGCTCCATTTGTTGAAAGTCGCGGTCCGCTCGTATGTCTCCAGCCAGGTTTCAGGGTCTTCAGCCGATGATCCACGGAAGGTCGGAGGCTCCCGAGGTTGTTGCAGCAGGATGGGGGACGCTGGGGCTGCCATTGAGGTCGTTGACTTGGCCTTGATCGCTGTGGTCTTCTCGGGAAGAAGTCCGTACTCCGGCAGAAGTCCTTGCTGCCTACGGCTAGCTCGCTGGTCCTTGGTGACGTTGGTGTTGTCCTCCGGTTTCGGGCTTGGATCGCGGCTTTGCGGGGCGTTCGCTGCATGAACGCACTAGCACCTCCACCAGATGTCACGTAGTAGTGACGCTGAAGAAAACAGTCGTAAAAACTGTGTACGACGAAACTGGCTTGTTTATTGGGCGAACCTGTGCCCACAAATCAAGGTACACTCAAAGCACAACGATAGCGGCGAACACAGTCGGCGATCGTCGAAAATCTGATCAGCGGCGAAACGCGTCGGCTTTTGTACCTGAGTCATCGAAGGTTCTAGATTAATCCCTGATGCCCGCGTGTCTTCCAGAAAGCTCTAGACAATTCGCGTCAGTCATGCAATCAGATAACAGAAGCGTCGGTGAAAACAGGCAATGGAAAGAAGCATCGATAACGTTCTAGAAACTTCCGATACAGGCGCGTCCTGCGCCGAGCGATAACGTTTAACATTTGTTAGCCGGTGGAAAGCGGCCACCGGTGAAAGATAAACATGTATACGTGTCAATATCTTGACCATTGACTGGTGCTCCTGGGTATGTTAACGGGTAGGCTGCAGTGCTCAGTCTGTGTGATTGGCACTCTACTAGAGACAGTAAGGGCAAAAGGGGAGATTGTGCAAACAATATCAAGACAAATTATTATAAACTATTTGTGATAATCTATAGTTTATAAAAGCATAAATTTCGATCTATACAATGGTTAGCTTCTACGGTCTTGCAATTTATACAATGAGCACTTGAAGTGGATCAAATTTGAGTGGTGCATGTTCTTATATGCTTTGCTGACCTGCTAGTCACGCGTCGTTGGGCCGAGGATAGGCGGATGGGACAAGACAATTAAGCGAGCTGCTCATAGTTTATTCTGCCCCTGCGTACCTTTAATGTACAATGTACATACGAGGGGATTTCTTATTCTCGAGCCTTGTTTCAATGAACCGTCAGAGCACCTTTTAGAGTAACTACATACGCGGGTTGGGTCTTTCGAAATATTGCGGCCAACGATTTTGAACATCGAGAAGAGAATTGGTTAACAACATTATAAGCTGCTTGAGCGAGAAGATCATAGCCGCAGGTCCAATCTGGTTGTATTCGGGATACCGGAGACACCTAATGAATGAGAAACAGCATTGCGCACTAAGGTTGTCACAGAGGTTTTTCAGAATAAATGGGTGTTACCTGCGTGGCAGCTGCCAAGGATTCATGGGCTGGGACAATCTAAAGCCCCTTGATAATTTGAAAGTAGCGACACTCTCCTCCCCGACGCGCTTTACTCCTCGATTCTCCTCGCCCGCCGGCTGCGCGCGCTGCGCACGGCACGCTATTGCGCCTGGGCTCCCGCGGACGAACCGCAGAATTCGATGGAGGCGCGTGATTTTGGGCCAGTTGCCCGCCCTACTGGCGTAGAAAATTTTGAAAAAATGGTGATAACAGCATGGAGAATGCTGAAGGAAACGTTCATGAGGAGGTTGGTTGCATCTTAAAGCCGTATGAATGACACACACTGATGTAAAAGGAGCTTTGAGGCGAGTTATATACTCCAGTTATTTTTTCTGCCACAATTTTTTTCGCTGTTTTACTTTGTGCATCTGATCTAGTATTGCTTGTGAGAAGTCGCTCTGTGTTTGGTAGTTTTTTCTTGCATGTGCGCGCATGTGCACCCCTGGTATTATATTCAGCGTGCCTTCTTATAATGAATTACTGGCGAGTGCATCTTCCGTCCATGTGTTTGTCTCAATGTCAAAAGTACCTTTTGCGCTGTGGTTTCTTCATTGAATAGGACGGTTGCGCAATTTCAGTGCGATGAAGCGTTGCCGGCCACCACTCATCGCCCACAATTACAGAAGCTGAGGAAAGGTATTTACAGATCATTCTTTAGGCGTTGGTGTCAATGAAGCTTTAAAATACACGGTAGAAGGCATTCTATATTTTTAGGCAAAAGAGAGGCCTCTGGATAAGGTATTTTGATATTTCGCACCGACATACCGTTAAATTATGTAGAAGCATAGTTAAAATTGTGATTTTGATTAGCGGGGCGCCCTATTGCCGACGCATTGTAGATAGCGGGCAAACATGCGGTGGCGAAAGGCTCTGCATAAAGGATCATAGTGTCGTTGGCTGCGTCGTTAAGGGACCGAGATAATTATTGCTGAAATTATTATAGGCGGGACAAGGAGCAATCAGCAGCAATCACGATTGTCAGTTCGAGGTTCATGCCGCTGTCGAGGGGCTACCTGTGCTTCACGGCAGGTCGGTGGAGAAAATTGTTGGAGCTGCGTTGGGCTCAGCTTTTTTTCCAAGTTCTTGTAATATGCGCGGCTCAAATTGGTCTTAGTGAAATGTAGCTAGAACATTTATCGAAGAGTTAATCACTCAGGCAGGATGAATAAAACGTCCTTTATACAAGTACAGTGGCTAACACGCTGCCGTGCTAAACATTGTTGCCTACATATTTCCCTGCATTGCTACATCATAACCATAATCAGTATTTATTGCTCAACCTTCGTAATCAAAGCGCATTGATACAATGACATCGGCTCGTGTTACATGGATGGAAGTTTTACCCACAGAACAAACCGAAAGGTGATTGTAACGCATTCGATTAAAGGGAAGATTCCCGCCTCCGCCTAGAAGTCAACAGCAAGGGTACGCGATCGCCTCCTGCACATGTGCCTGTATCCGTGAGGAGGAAACGAAATAATGGTCACGCACTCACGCGTGAATGGCAGCCCAGTTGAAAGCGAATTCAAGAACTGAAAAAGATTACCAGGTGTCCTTAGCTATCGCCTAAGAGACGCGAATGCGAGTCTTGTAAAATCTACTGTGATTCACCTCAATTCACACTAAACCATGTTTGCAGATTATCTTCATGTAGCGCAAAAGCACACGGACGTAGAAGAAGAACGGAGACACACACAGGCGCTAACTTCCAACAACGATTTTATTTCCGGGACGGACGCCACTTTTATACCCTCGATTTTCCTTCATTCCCCACTTACTTCACAGGCACGTGTCTGCTCAAACGGCACGTGATAGTCAAATATTCTAAGATATACTTGCAGGCTGAGGCACGATACAAAGCACACGTAAAATGACGTAATTTCAATTGCAGACTAGGCATGGAGAACCATTATGTTTATCGCAACGCGCAGGAATTCCAACTCCTTCGTGGATAGTGACGAAGACGATTGCTAACACAGGTATCACCAAATATTGCAATGTGAGCACTTTCAATGATTAGACGAGTTATTCGCATTTGCTTCTCCCGATAATGACAGTATCTTCAAAGCGGGCTCCCCGCAACCGCACTTGTGACAATGACTTGCGAGGAAGCCATCCGCCACAGGCTTGTTGACATTATTGGCATGTTCTCTAAGCCTATCGTTGACGCATCTGCCGGTTTGGCCGATATAACTCCTTCCACATTGCAAGGGTATTCTGTAAATAACACATTTCCTGCAGTTAACGTACCTTTTTCTATGCTGCTTTTCACACGCGTCCTTTTTTGTACCATGTGGTCTTGTTTTGAGGCTGATAAGCTATTTGGAGCTGAGAACACCACGTCGACCTTCCCCCGACGTCCTATCTTCTTCAGGTTATGCGATAGGCGGTGAATGTAAGGAATTACGGCGAAATTTTTCTTTTTACCGGACTCGGCGCTGGCTGTCGCCAAGGAACAATGCTCTTTTGACTGCGTTGCTCTGAGCAAGGCTTCGGAAATTGACAAGATCACATGGTTGGGAAACCCAGCCTCATTCAAACGCACTATCTGTTGAAACTGGATGACATCAAATGAGGGCACGATTTCTTCAGAGCATTACTCAAACACATTTTTGCTATGCCTCTTTAATAAGCTTAGAATGGGCGGAACTGTATGATAACAGAGCTTTGTTAGCTCTAGGTTGATAACACCAGCACAAGTGATCGTCAGACAGCACAAATTTTAGATCGAGAAGCGAATATTTCTATGTATTGGCATCCGAAGGTCACATCAAGAGGAATAAGACATTCAGAGATTATGCTAGTAACACCCTCACATTCTTTTTGAAAACACTGAGTGGTGCAGTCAAGCAACAAAAGAAAATCATCAACATACCGGAACGCTCTGCAGACTGACGTTCCCCTAAGTCTCTCAGCCAACACTCTGTCTAGTTTTGCAAGATATAGGTTACTCAGAACAGGTGCCAAACAATCTGATTGTATGAGCGACGCGAATTGTCTAGAACTTTCTGGAAGACACGCGCGTACCAGGGATTATTCTGGAACCTTCGATGACTCAGGTATAAAAGCCGACGCGTTTTGCCGCTGATCAGACTTCGACGATCGCCGACTGTGTCGCCGCTATCGTTGTGCTTTGAGTGTAGCTTGCTTTTGTGGGCACAGGTTCGCCCAATAAACAACCAGTTTCGTCATACACAGTTTTGCGACTGTTTTATTTACCGTCACTACTGCGTGACAATATTAGACCTTATGTTCATCCACAATTTAGAACAGTAAGTAAAAAACACAACTCGGGATTGTACAATTTAGACCTGTTTTTTTACTTCAGAAAAGTTTAATGAAGCAACTGTTACAGTGGAGTCCGGAATATCAGATCGATCGATTATTATCGTTCTCGTGCACTGTTTCCCGTTGCCATAGGAGTGGTCCTTCCAAGCACACCCTCGTAAGGGACTTTAGGAGGACAGATTGATGTTGCAATCAGCGCTCGTATCGTCTCTTCCTCTGTCGTTCGTCCGGGTAGCGCTGCCCACCCCTAAGAACATAATCATTGATTACTAGGACAGGCACCTCGACACTAATTTAAGAAATGTTGAGACATCATGGCAGCGGTTCTGTACGGTAATCAATCACTGTACTGAAAGTTACATTCCTCTACAAAAATTCACAGGAAGCGTGCAAATCCATGGATTAATCGTGAGGTAATCCATTTGAAGCGTAGGATTAAAAAGCTTAAGAAAAAGCACAAAACTCATTTACCCGAATTTGCTCAACTTAAAAAGAACCTCTCAACGAAGTTAATACAGCCAGGCAAAACTTTTTCAATAATCAACTTGCTGAATTCATCAAATCTGAACCGAAGAAATTCTGGCATTATTTAATTAAGAGCAAGAAATGAAGGGATAGACAAAATAAAAGTCAATAATGATCTCCTAACAGAACTCAGGGTTATCTGTGATACCTTTAATAATTATTTTCAGTCGATTTTCACTGAGACCGATAACACTGGGCCGACCGAGCGCTTTTCTGACTCAGAGTGTGATTTAATAATAACGCGTGAGGGTGTCATGACCATGTTGCTTAATTTGAGCGATAAAAAATGTGTAGGGCCAGACGAAATTTCCAATGTATTTCCTGAGACGTTACGCTGAACAGCTATCACAGCCATTAGCTAACCTCTTAAGCCAGTCCATTTCTACTGGTGAGGTTCCGGCTGATTGGCTGAAAGCTAGGGTTGTTCCTATACATAAAAAAAGGAGATCGGTGACTGGTTTCGAACTACAGGCCACTTCCTATTACCAGTTCCTGCTGTACACTGCTTGAACATGTGACCGCTAAATATATAAACAATTTTTAACACATAAGAAAGTTCTGACATGCCATCAACATAGTTTCCGTAAAGGATTATCCCCAATCACTCAGCTTATCACAACTGTGTACGATTTTTTTTGTGTTTTGGATTTGGCAGGACCGGTTGACGTACTGTTTTTAGACTTCTTCAAGGTATTCGATAAAGTGCCGCATGCAAAGTTGTTGTACAAACTGCACCAAATAGGGCTTCCAAGGCTTTTGTCCGGTTGATAACTGCTTACCTCTGTAATCGTCTACAGTTTGTTGCGATAAAAAACTCTGAGTCCACAGTGCTGCATGTCAGTTCTGGTGTTCCCCAGCGAAGTGTCGTGGGTCCGCTGCTTTTTATAAACTATGTGAATGACTTGGTCGATGTTGTGCCTCAGGATGTAAGCATTTGATTAGTTGCGGATGATTGTATTTTGCTAAAAAATATATCCTATACAGCCGACCAGAATATATTACAGACAGCTCTTATGTCCATCGGTGATTGGTGTAGTAAGTGTAATATGGTGCTGAATTCTGAGAAAACTGTTGTGTTACGAGAAAGAAACATCGCGTCACTTCTCCCCACGTCCTTCGCGATAGTCCAGTTGTACACGTAGATAAGCATAATATTTATGGCATTACTCTCAGTAGCAACCTTACTCGGACACCACACATAACAGATATTTGCACTAAAGCGCTTCGCAAGTTATGGTTTTTTAAAAGGAAGTGAGAAGATACTCCCACTAGCATAAAACTTTTGGCTAACAAAACTTTCATTCTGCCTAAACTAGGATATTCTGCTGTCATATGGGAAAGGATATTATGCCTCTTGAAAAGGTACAACGAAAGGCAATCAGATTTATTTTTAACAAGATTCGAAGATTCGACTCACCTAGTGCAATAATGCAATTACATAACATTCCTTTGTTAGAAACAAGAAGAAAGGTGAGTCGTTTAACCATGTTGTGTCCAACCAGCCTCATCTACGATAACCCGTCGTAAACATAATCAATCATTAGCACCCATATTTGCACGAGCTAACGCTTGCAAACACTTATTTTCCCAGAACAGTTAAAGACTGGAACTCAGTGCCTCAGGAGATTTTCGCACCGGAGAATTCTGGTACAACACTGTAAAATTATCTCTTTGGTGTTTAGTGTTCAAATGTATTGTACTCGGATTGTTGTTGTTTGACAGACATGCTGTTTCTTTTATCATATTGATGAGTGTTTAATGCAACGAATTCATGTTTTCTTGTTCTTGCTGTTACGATTTACTTGGTGTTTGTTTTTCCCCTCCTGCTTGGACCAAAATGGTGGTCCGAAGTATGCTTAAATAAATGAATGAATGAATGAATAAATAAATAAATAAATAAATAAATAAATAAATAAATAAATAAATAAATAATAAATAAATAAATAATAAATAAAAATAAATAATAAATAAGATGAAGCAAATTCTAATCTTTCTGCGATACGATATAGCAACACAGAGGCTTCCTACTCAGTCAATCGTTGGGTGCTTCTACGAGTAATCCTGTACTGGATTTTTTTTAAAGTTAACTCTAAATCACAAGTACTGCAGGACTAGATTTGGTGCATTTTACGTGTGACCGCTTTATTTCAATTCTTCTTGTTATTCTTTTTTTGCCGTAGGTCTCATCCCTATATACTGGCTTTCTTCAATCCTAACACCACCCGCCGTGGTTGCTCAGTGGCTATGGTGTTGGGCTACTGAGCACGAGGTCGCGGGATCGAATCGCGGCCACGGCGGCCCGCATTTTCGATGGGGGCGAAATGCGAAACCACCCGTGTACTTAGAATTTAGGTGACACGGTAAAAGAACCCCAGGTGGTCCAAATTTCTGGAGTTCCCCACTATGGCGGGCCTCATAATCCTATCGTGGTTTTGGCACGTAAAACCCATAATTTTTTCAACTTAACATTGTCCATGCCTTGCCAGATTTTGTGGCATCTTCTAATATTTTCTTCTTGATTTCGCTCATGGTGTTTTATGTGAAGTTTACTTATCAGTTGTTTTCTAAAGGTACTTCACTCTGTGTAGCAAAAAGCTTTGATGTATATGTTGACCTAGCAGGACAGCTATACACACAGATTTTGTAAAATGCCAGTTTCCTCTGCCACAAAAACGTTTTTACAGGTCATAGCCTAAAAACTTCGCCAATTAGGACATGGATTCGGAAAAAGAATATTACTTTCGTGTTTGCAATATGCCTTAAACTATCGAACACTGTAAAGATGGCACTTTATTCTATTATGCCCTCTGCACAACTTTGCAAAGCGAATTTTATTTAAAATGAAGTTATGACAATATCAGATTTCTGGTTGCACTGCGTGATGGTATCCTATGGGAAATTTTTTATCCATTTTTTTTATCCAACAGAAATGCAGGGACAGCTTCTCGAAAAGTGAATTTTATGCAGATGATTACGCAATTGAGACATTTCCAATTATGATCATTGTCAGCTACATTCGTATCCACTTTTAATGAGGTGTTTAGCTTTAACACCTGTCTAACTTATGTACTGTTCACTTGACATTGAATACGACCATATGGTGCTCACAACAGTGTTATATAGCTGCTGTACATGTTCCATTTATGCGCATTGTGATAAAAACTGTTAATTAAAAAGAAAGAAAACGTTGTGAAGTAGTGTCGCACTCGCTTCAAATCTGTGGGTCGGATTAGAGACACGCTTGTGCAGCTTTTCTCCCCTTCGTATTTGTTTCCATGGTTTCGAGCGTTACGTTCGTGATATCCTTACATGAATCTCACAACTTCTTAGTGCAGTTGGGAGCTTCATATCAGCGCTGTGGCTTAGTACAGCCACAGTGCCATAGTACCTTTATCACTGTGAAATTATTGAAGCAGTTACCGGGCGATCTTTATTCTTCAAAACTGAATAAAGTGTTCATCACCGCTTCTTAACCCTCAAGCTTTCTTGAGTATTAATATAAAGGCTTACTGTTAGAGAGGTTCCGGATGCTGGTCCTTGCGCACATGTCTCATGGCCGCTTCCTTTGTAATGCGTGGTTGCAGTCACCGCCAGGAAACCTGCCCAGCACTGCGGCAGAAATAAGCATTGAACAGCTTCCGGGCAACTGCTGAACTACCATCTTAACTGCTTGCATGGGTTGTTTCTAGGGGTAAGCAGCGAGGATCAGAGTTGTTGCCCTGTGCGTGTCATTCGGTGTCGCCAACTGGCCAGCAATGACGGTTTCCTAACTTGTGATTCTTGTCTGCATGCACTCGCGTTTGGATGTTGAGCACAGTGAGAAAATTGTGCAAAATACACGCTGCTTTTACAAAGTACTCAACAATTTTACGGTGCACGTTGATGGTTCTCTGCAAAATGCGCCACCTCACTGCCGTTATGTCAAAGGCATTTTCTGCTCACCTTCTGTAATCATAAAGATTACGATACTCTCTAAGTACTCTGCATTAAGAGAGTTCCCCACAGAATAGCTTCATGATACAGTGCCAAGCCCAGTTCAGCCTGTAATTGAATACTCTCCGGTCATCCCTCAGCTGTTTGGACTCATAAAGTCGTTTCTAATCCTAAACGCTTGCTCACCTACGAAGGCATAAGGTGCCACCATTCCCGTGCGTGGGAGTGTGCCAGCAGATGGTATGCCTAAATTTCTGTTCTCTAGGGCTTTTTAAAACCTTGAATTGTTCAAAACACCTTCATCACTATTGCGGCCCTCTGCACGAACGTCGATCAGCAAATATTTGTATGCGCTGTCCACAACTACCATCAATACGATAGAAAATGTGTGCTAGACAGAAGGAGTGTATATGTGAAAATCAGTACATATACTACAGCAGCATTGCTACTAGCAAGCCACAATAGCATACCCCATGCTCTTTGTGTACTACTTGTGACTTTCTTATACAGTGCATGGGAGCCACAGCAGGAAGTCATCTTGTACTTGTTACAGAGGCTTCCAGACTTGGGAGGCTGTGTGGTAGCAATTTTAGTCTCGTCCACTGCCCCCAGGCAGTTGGGAACTGCGATGTTTTTGCAAAGTCATTTCTAATATGCATTCACTCTGATTCAGTAGGCACCTGCATGATCACGAAAAATTTCATCATATTTTGGTAGCCTCAAAATGGTCCATTATTGGTAATGTTATACTATATTGTTGAAGTAAATGCTTGTATGTGGCAACTATACATCTCAGTACAAATATTTATTCTGCGCTAATGAAAGTGAAATAGGAGAAATGATCACTGGAAGATGTACACTTAAAGATATCAACAGTAGTCGAACAGGGAATGTCGCAGGAGCTAACGGTTCGACAAAGATACACATGTTTCTGAGGGCGCTAGTGAAGACAAGTCTACTTGTCGAAACATTGTCTCCAGAGACATTATTGTTCAACCATTAAAAAGAAGATGGTTGTAACAGCTGCGAAAAAAATCTAAACAGAGCTGACACACAGGAATTCTCTCTATATGTATTCTATTCATCCTTGGTTATTAAGAGCTGTTCCGTGTCTATCTGTGTTCTGTTTATCTTTGGTGATTTAGTGCTGTTCCAGCTATAACGAAAAAGCGATATGAACTAACTGGTCTTAGTTGAACTACTACAGCATGAAAGCATGTGAGTTCGACTAATAAACATTGTGCCATATATAAACCATATGCCATATGCCATAAATAAACATGTACCATACCTTCTGAAGTAAATTTTCAGTCGGGCCCAAATTGCACGACATGGCACAGCTCATTCAGCTGTTTGGATGCCTACCCTGTAGGCCATGGTGACGGCCTTAATATCTGGACCTGGGCCAAATAGCTGTAATGCATAGCACACTGAAATGTATATAATTGTTTCTGCCATTCTGATGTGCACTGTTATTGCACCGCGCACGTGATGGATAATAAAGCACCTATGCGGAGTACTGTCAAGGTTGGAGAACGCGAGTAGGGAGCGCGGAATAGGCGGTGTCGTTGCCCGCGGTCACTGGTATTGTCGCTCGGCAGACCATCTGTTCTCTGCGTCAGCCGGAGCCGTGGTATAAGCACATAAGACTATTTTGCGTATTTCCTTTAACTAGAAAAAAGTAAACATGACATTTACAGCCCCGCTGCTATTAGCGAGGACTTCCGTTATGCAAAGCTGCAGGAGTAGGTAAATGCAGTGCCAAATCATCTGAAGGCTATCGCCAAACGTTCTGCTGGCTCGTATGGCTCTCTGAAGACAAGCCTGCGGGTTAAGTCTTCCATGACGTACGACAGCAGTGGATCAAACATCCCGGGCCTTATTCGGTAACATTGAAAAAAAAATCGTGGTCGCCGTCGCGCATACGCTGCATCTGTTTAAGGGAAAATATATTCAATTTTCACTTCAATGATTTGTGACAGTCCAAGTGTATTAGTTGTATGATGGAAATACGGCAGCTTTTAATTTGGCTCCGCAATCAAGAAATGTGTCAGCGTTGCAGCGATGGTGCTTTTACAGCTTTTCGCAGAACGCCTTCCATTTCAAATCGGTTAAAAGCAGTATGAAACTTGGCTTTTCCTTACCGCTGTGTGACAGCGGCCTTCGGTGTAGGAACACCGGCCTCACCCACCAACGGCGTTTTCGTCTCTCTTCTTTCTGTTTACACTTGGGCAACAAAGGCTTCTTCGAGAGAAGCAATTCCTCCTCCTCTCGGTCCATTGAGAAATCTAGGTGGCAACAACAGTGTAGGAGAAGGAAACGTTGCGTGCCAGTACTCGCAAACCCCTGTCTGCGAGTACTGCGACCTGTACATTTTCCTCAACTCTCCCCCGCTGTAAAGCCGGGGGAGAGCTCAATGCTACGGTTGCTCTGAGTTAGGTGATAAATAAATACGCGCCTAAATCGATTTTCTCAATATATACGGAAGATCGGCGACAGGGAAATACGAGAATCCGCACGTGTGGCAAGCGGACGCCGGCGCTCGTGGGGGCGGACAGCCCCGCGGGGTGGTGGCGAACAAACGCGCCGGGCGGCGTTTCAACAGGAATGTCAGCAGCCACGCACCCCTCGCGGGTAGCCGCGCGGAAGTGGTAGGCTAGGCTGAGCTGGCGCATGCGCAGAGGCGGCCGCCGTCACCTGCGGCCACCTGTCGTCGGTGGGGCGAGGCAGAGGAAGGACGGGGCCGCCGGCCAGACCTGTTTCGGCGCCTTGGCTGCGCGGTGTGTGTTGTCCGGCCGAGCGCCCACATCGAGCACGGGCCCTCGACAACGATGGGACGACGAGCAAGGCGGACGAGCGTTGTTGTGCTTTGGATACTTTCCGCGCTCCTTCAAGCGCGCTGCCAGGACGGTGAGTGGCCACAGTAGGCGTCGCGCGCCTTTGCTTGCGTTAGCGGCTTACCACATGTGGCAACCGGGGTTGCGGTCAGTGCCAAGATGGAGGCCACCTGCTGACGACTGCCCAGCATGCTCGTGCCTTTTGTCGGCACGTGGGTCGGCACGTGAGCGCAGACTTTGCAACACTCGCCGTCGGCGCTGCTTAACAGGCAACCTTACATTGGCAGTCGAGATCAGCCTAACGGAGCGGATGGCCATGGTGGCCTATGCTTCAAGACAATACGTGTATATTGGGACTCAGACCCCAATTTTACGTGGTACTTTTTTATTGTTTTGGGCTGGAGGAAACTCGGTGCTCCAGCAGGTATTCCGTCATTTAATTCATTAACCAGCTACCCGGGAAAACCATACTTTCAAATACACAAGTTCCGACTGGACGTTCGTTGCAAGATTGTTAAACTAGATTTACACCGATGTATTGCGTTAAGTAAAAACACCTACATCAGGTTGCCTAGCTGAACTCGGAACATTTGCTGTGCAATCAGCGGATGTAATAGCAGGATGCAGATTAACAAAAAGCGCACGACATCCGTGGTTTCGCGCGAAACCGCCGTGCGAGTGTTCCAGTGCCTAATTGTTTTTTCTTGCGCTTTGATGTGTCGCCGGACCGTGCTGTGAACAGCGATACATTACGCAGTTCCTCCCTACACACCGTAGGGTTTTAATCCTACTCTTGATTAACTTGTTCGGTTTGATTTTAGGACATTGCGATTTTATAAAATATGTGTTCTCAATGCTTGAATTGCATAAGTCATTAAGCTGCGTGCGGTGGTTCCAAGTATATTCTTTGCAGTTTGATATAGGATGACAAGAACAGGTTGATCATGTTCGCGTTTCTGTCCGCGCAAATTCAGCGTCATCCGCAATGGGGTGGCTTCTGGTGGGCGATCTCGTCGTGCGTAAATACTTGGCAATTTTCACTGGAGTTGTCTTTTAGTCGCACAGTCTGTGGAGATGCATGGGTACTGAGGTGTCATATTATGGCAACATGTGATCGCACTTGAGGAAAACACCCTTCGCGCTAGAGCCCTGAGTTAAAACTCTTGGCATGGTCGTCTCTATTGTTTTACTACTCAGTCATAAATGCCGTCGCTACAAGAACGAGCCTTCTCGTGCATCTTTTATTGCTTCGTAAATAATCTCGCTTGAAATTTAGTTGCAGATGATTTCGTATTAGGAAAGCTGGAAGTGCCAAGATAAAAGAGGCGTTTTATGCAGTATTTAATGAGATTGGCGTACATTGGACGAGGTCATCTAGTTGACTGTTTAAGAGCTACAATAGGTCGCTATATATTATGGCTATTCTTAGGAAACCACATCGCTCAACAGACTTATTAGGGCATCCATGTTAAAGCGAGCGTATTTACATCTGCATTATAGAGCAATGTTGCACCACGCTGTTACAAGTGGCGTGTGCGAAGTTGTTTGTATGACGCGACAGCAAGTTATTAAATAAGTTGTTAGCCTTTCACACGTGTTATTGAAGGACGTAGTTTTAAAATGCACTCATGCAGAGACTGGGCTGCCACAACTCCTTCGGGTCTTTGGAGGCTAAATCTGGCACCGAGGAACGCGCACTGTTGTGTATGCGGTTTTCTTCAGCGCAGGGTCAGTCAAATTAGGTTGGCGCAGTAACAGCCCATAAGATAGAGCTCTATGCCATGACACCCACTGAAGCCGTCACGTGGGTTTTTAAAATGGGCAGACAATTCTGGTTTTATTATATTTTTTACGAGAATATCAGTAGCAAAAACGTCCTTTACTCCTTGGTGGTGCGACCTGTTTTACAGGGAGTTGCGAATTCATGTCTGATTTAGCATAACACTCCATCCTTGCGTTGCTTCCTTGTGTTAGCGGTAATTCCCGCATGACGCCTGCATGACCAGGTTCAACTCGGTTGCTGGGCAAATAACATTTTTGCAAATGTACTCACATCAGGAAACGGCTTTACGCTCTGAAGTGTCGTGCTTTTGGAACTTCTTCGTCTGAGCTTGCTGTACCACTGATTCTATAGGGCGGAATGCGCATGACGGTGAAGGCAATTGCGCGTAACGTCCTATTGCTCGTTGCCGGAGAAGAACGCATTCATTTTCATTTGAAATCTTAGCTTCTCTCTCTCTCTCTCTGGGGTTTTACGTGCCAAAACCAGTTCCGATTATGAGCCACGTCGTAGTGGAGAGCTCTGGATTAATTTTGATCACCTGGGATTCTTTAACGTGCACTACAACGCAAGCACACGGGCATTTTTGCGTTTCGCCTCTATCGAAATGCGGCCACCGCCTCCAGGATTCGATCCCGCGATCTCGTGCTCAGCAGCGCCTTAGCTGACTAAGCCATCGCGGCGGTTGAAATCTTAGTTGTTTTCGTGGTGTATGATGGACGATTTGAAAGTTTTCCAACTGCGGTGTGAAGAAAACTACCTATGTTCGTAAAAAAAGATCATATTTCAACAGAATCCTCCTCCACACTAGTGCAATCCTCGCATTTGCGTGCAGTTCTTCTGATACCTTGAAGAGAAAAAAAAATCATCTTGCTCGTGGTAGACAGCAGTGTGTTTACGTCATCGAACCTCGTTCTCGTCAGGTGCTTCTTCCGGTTCGTAAAGCCACTGGAGGCCAGGTCGAGACTGTAGCGTGGGGGGGCACAAGCTTTTTGAAAGCGCACTCTGGTTTACCAGCCTGGGATACACGATATTTGTGAACCGAGGCGTTGCCGTGCAGATAGGGGACACCTTTGTTCACCAATATTCGTCAGTTCTTTTTTTTTCCCTATGATGACTGCATGCAGTTTTCGGAGAAGGCTCACCTAATAACATCCCGTTAATTTCCTGCTATAATTCAGGAAATTAGAGAGGGGGATCCGCTTTTCGTTCCACAAAATGGTCGCCATCGCTTTTCTTCCCGAGCGTTCGCTCTTCAACTTATTGGGAGGAGGAGAGCATGAATGCCTCCAGTGCCAAGACTACCGCTTTATGTTAAGGTCCCACTGGTCAAACCACGTCTCGTTCATTGACAAAGCAGGATCTGCAGGGTTTCGATATGCTCGAAAGTTCCCTCGATGAGGTGGCCAGACATCCCCGAAAAGTCAAAACGGACGCAATGCTATAATGTTCAGTTACGCGACAACTTCTGGTCATTGTTCGAGATACGGCTCGACGTGTATGATTGCAATCGGTCGAAGCGGTGGGCCGTCCTGACCTTGGGTCGTCCTTCATATCCATGCGGCCGCGTTTAGATTCGTAGAACCAACCAATTTTGCGTCTTACGAAAAACACCGCCATATACACTAGCCATTCCACTGTTAAATTCCTTGCCGCATCACCAGCAGCGTCGCCATAATTTGATCGAGGCAAAGGGAGAAGTACTCCTCCACTCAGCGCGGTTCTTTTGTGCGAGTTCGTGCTCGTGTTCTCGCGTTGTTTGGCCCAAACACAAGTGCTCGTGTACTCAGAGTTAGTTGCATCATTTATCCGTAACTCTTCATTGCAGCGTCCACCATAGGCCACTCACGATTGGTTGTTGAACATGATTTGTGTTTTTCCTGAAACCTACTCGCAGATTTTGCCAATGAAGATCTTCGGTCATTTGTTGATCTCCAGCACTTACGAGTCGGAAATGGTCGACTACAAGCGTAGCTGAGCCGGTTGATGAATATTAGTAATTCAATAATGTTACCTCACAGGCTCCAGGAAAACATTTAGTGAAGGGGGTTATGCAGCGAGGGTTACAGGTACTCACCCAGGTGTACAAAGAAGTAGCAGCAAAAAACGTGGCAAAGAAAAGCTTGAGGAAAATAAGTGTCCACAATGTTAAGCGTTTTTCTGTACAAAGTTATAATGTTACAACTTGTAAAGAAAAACAAATCTAGAAATAAATCCTACGAAGGAAAGCGTGAAGCGGTGTTCCATTTCAAGCTGTTTATTTGTGCACGCACAATGAAGCAACCGTTGGCAGTCAGCGTTCGTCCTGTTTTCTTCCTTCTGTCCGTGTTTTTAGCGTTTTTTTTTTGCACCATGAACGAGCTCGCCTTCAGATCCTTTCAAGTTATGGTGATTATGAATTCGCAATCGTTACCGGTTTACCACATTTTATATTGTTCCCAAAACTTCCCAAACTTGCTGCGAATAGCATTTTGAAGGCAAAGAGTACACGCGAGTTAGACACCCAGTGTATGGCTTGCAGTGTATAAAGCGAAGTGCGTCATAGGCCAAACAATGGAAACACTGGACTACAAATTGCATTTCTTGACACGCGACAACATGCAGCAGGAAGAAATCACACCGAACAAGTTTTACTTTATAGCGTAATCGCGCACACACAGAATACGTAGGAATGACAGGTCAAGTCTCTCGTTTTTGTTTGTTATTTTCAGTTGTTTTTTGTGCTATACAAGTTTTCATTATGAATGTCCACGCTGATCCACTTTGCTTTGCAGCGCTTGCTTGCCAACCCTGCTCTGACTGCATTCTGACTTCATTTTACAGTAATCCGACTAGTGCTATCAACCTCTGTATTCAATATTTCGCGTACATAGAAAACAAATGATCTTCTAGTTGGCTATCTTGTCAGACGCCAACTCTCGGTTGCCCAAAAAACCCGGCCACTTTTGTCCGCATTGTTTGGAGCAACACAGCAACAGGCGTTTCGCTTAGCGCTGCTCTCGGCGCTTCACAGGCACCGAGCCGCTGCTTTTTACGCGGAGGTCACGTCAGGCACGTATTGCCACCGCGGATTCGAAAACGGCCAGGTTGCTTTCCACGTGACAGTTTTTGTCTACGCTTGGTCATACAGCTTGTGCAAGAAAAGCCAGTGGAAACCTTCGACATCACATGCAGGCTTCTCTTTCTATGTTGTACACGCTCATAGTAAGTTAATGTATGGTACATTTGTATATAGCTTCTGCGGAAGGCGAAGAAACAAACTATGAAAATTAGTTTCGTTATTACGACCATTTATTACATTCTTCTACTTGTAACATCAACTTGAAGATATCTTAAAAGATTCTGCTCTCGTCAGTTCACTGAACTGCCGACTGCTGCATATTGCTTAACAGGCGCTGTTTTGCGATGTTGAGTTTTGCTAAGCTATTATGCGACGCCGATATTCTGTGGCTTTTATTAGACCTTGAAGCACGCGTTGGCTATTCTATCTTTCTCGGCGAAACTGTCCGAGACAAATAATTCACATGTACGCGGCTGAATAACAGCAGCAGAACACGTAGCTTAACGAAGAAAGAAAAAGGAAAAAAAGGCGGTGGGCAATAACTGTTGCGCGTGTGCAGAATGTTTTTCGTGGCGAACGCGACACGCAGAGGTTAAAAGGTGCAAGATTGCTTTTCTTTTTCTACACTTGGAATGCGCTGAAATGCGCAGCGGCATATCCTTGGCGGACGTACGGGGCAATTCCCGAGAGAAAGTGGAAGCTCTGTCTTGCCGGATGTGTCGCAAGGCCCTGCTCGGAAAACCAGCCTGGCTGCCGGCGCTCCTTTCCTGTTATTTCTCAATTCTTGAGTGCGCGCTGCTACTGCACTGGCACCTTTATCTCGGGCACTGAACACCTCGGCGCGAACCGTATGCTACGGTACAGAGCGCACGATGACGGGCGTCTCGAGAACGCGACGGGAACATGCAAAATGACGAGGATGCGTCCATATGTAACGGACGTTAAAAGAGACGGCTGCCCTTACACGACTGACCGAGCTATGACCAGCGAGGATTTGGGAAAATAGTGCGTCTACGGGAAAAAACTTATCCCTTGTTGCTAGGAGTCGTCTTTCACACTTTTGGATATATCTCTATATTTTATTTAAACAATTTTTTCAGTTGTGCAGATCCCCCACGCATCGTGGGCATCTATGTTGCGCGAAGTATCCAGCACTGTTTGGGTCTCCGCAACACGATGCCAGTCGGGGTGTGAATCGCAACAGTCGCGTGTTTTTTTTTTTTTTTTTTTTTTTTTTTTTTTTTTTTTTTTTGTGGGCAGCGAGCGTGCGTGTGACGACAACGGCACGACGACGACCGCGTTGTGGACGACGGCATGATTTCAAGGCCAACGTAAGCGAGAGAAATGAGGATTGTGTCGTCATCAGCATCTGTGTGTAATACAATCGTTCGTACGTGTGGCTTTTTCGTGTGGTGTATGTGAAAACGTCGATGGCATTTGTACTTCGGTGAACAAATGTTAAAACTTGATTAATTTGGGCGATCGTGAAGTCTGTACAGCTTGGTGCAGTTTCTGCGTGGCGTAAGCTTTTACGAGGAAGGTACTGCTCAAATTGGGCCGATCCCGAAGACGGCACCTCAAAGCTCGAGCCAGGAATGGCCACGACAAAGTGGAATGAGCTGCACGCGCCGAGTGTTTCAAAGAGCTGGCTGATTTTGGAACAAGGGGCGCATGCGCACGATCGTGGCCTAATAGGTACTTACTGTCGGGGATGTTATGTTTATTTGTGAGCACTTTTGTACGCGTTATTCACTTCCTGACTTGCAGAAACCTGGCATGAGAAAAGAAAGAACAAAAAGCGATCGTGGCCTAATGGTTAGCGCACCCGGCTGTGTGCTCGACGGTAGAGGTTCGATTCCCACATCGGGTCACACATTACTGTATTTTTCTTAATTAAAGAGAGGCGAGACAACGGAGATAACCTACCGCAATGTGCCAAGAATGATGCAAAGATTAAAATAACCTTGTTCTCAAATAGTGACTTTTTCCGTTACGTTCAAAAGGCAAAATTATAGAATGTCGCCGAATTCACGTAGTTAAACTGTTTGAGCTACGCAATGTTTCGCATCGGCTTCCCCGCGTTCTAAAGATACTACTTACCCAATAAGACAGAAATAAATGACATGTCCATTAAGGTATGCTCTGCCGTAAAGCTGTTACCAAATATTTGCGTGAGATACAGGGTGTTTCAGCGAACACTTTCAAAATTTATTTAAGGTTGCCTGTGGCCGATAGACCAATTCTAGTTAATGAGGTGGTCTACTCGAAGAGGCGGACATTACTTGCACAAGAAATTGAAATGCACAATCGACTAATTAATAAAAATTCACTAATTAAGTTTTAAACTAATTACGGGATGGCCCATATTGCAATTTACAAATTGTAGCCGCGGAGTTCGCTAGGCGGATCCACTGGAACGAATTCTCGGGATGACACCAATGTTGAGATATTGATTTCCGAACTTTGCGGAGAAGTGCATAGGTGTTCCAGTTAATTTCGTGCTTCAATGCATAAAGCGACGTTTTGTTAAGAACCTGACTGGAACGCCAATGCATTTCTTCGCAAAGTTCGGAAAATCAATATCTGAAAGTTGGTGTCATCCCGAGAATTTGTTCCAAGTGGATCCGCCTTGCGAACTCCGCGGCTACAATTTGTAAATTGCAATATGGGCCATCCCGTAATTAGTTTCAAACTTAATTAGTGAATTTTTATTAATTAGTCGATTGTGCATTTCAATTTCTTGTGCAAGTAATGTCCGCCTCTTCGAGTAGACGAGCTCATGAACTAGAATTGTGCTATCTGCCACAGGCAACCTTTAATAATTTTTGAAAGTGTTCGCTGAAACACCCTGTATATAAAATGAACAAGAATAAGGGTAACTGAGGGGTGCAGTTTATGTTAAACCCATATGAATTCAGCTATGTTAAGCCCATATGAGGCTAACGAAATCACAGAGGAAGTTATTTGCAGTCTTAATTGAAATTTAGAAATGATAAGCTAAAGGGAAATGAAAGTGGCCGCCAGCAAGAGATCACCCACAAGCTCAGCATAACGAGTGCGTTGCATTCCCAATTGTGCTACGGTGGCGGATGTTTTCACATTCTTGGGCATTTTTTCATGTGCACAGGATCTCACTGGGGGAGTGTTAGCCAGTGCCAATCATGGCGGCAGATGTGGAACATCCTTATTGACAAATGGCATCACGAAGTACGTGAACTTTTCATGCAATTAGCATTCCTTGCTTACTCCATCCGTTTTGATCCCATCTATATCTATCTATCTATCTATCTATCTATCTATCTATCTATCTATCTATCTATCTATCTATCTATCTATCTATCTATCTATCTATCTAATCGCGACCATATAAATCCAGCAGGCAATAAAGCCAAGGATATCATTGGAATAATTAGCTGTAGTTGAAAGTGAAGTGTTGAAAATAATGAAGAACAGGGGAAATGAAAGCGGGGAAAAAGGTAACTTGTCGCCGGTGGTTATTAGGCTAAGATTGCGGACAGCATTCTGATGCTTCGCAACACGTCGATTGCTAGAGTGCGTGGGATCTGCAGAAGTGTTGCTCACCTCCGGGAGCTGCCCAACTTATTATCGCGCTACGAGTATGTTCAGAGTCGTACCACCGTATCGGTAACAAGGCAACGGCGCAGACCCCGGAAAAGTAAGCTTCGAAACCTTCTTTTTAATGAAGAAATTGTGCGCTTCAACGCCTACATCCGTTGCATGTTTAGGTGCCTTTGTTTTAGAGCGAAGTTTTCTTAGCCTCTCCCGTAGACACTGCTGTGGCGCTATAACGTAAAACGATTGCAAACTGTTTTGATTCCAATTTCTGCAATCAGCCTCCACGATTGGTCAAAACATTTTCGGGCCACTCACAACTTCGCCTGTCTGTCACGCGACGTCACGGAAACCGCGATAGCTCCCCTTCTGATATAACGTGTGCACACTGCTTATGCATGATTGAACCGCACAAAAAATAATCATTCCTGATTCGACGCCTTTTCACCATTAGCCTTCTGCTATTGGTCCAATGTTTTCTGGCTACACCCACTTCGCCTGTCTGTCACGCGACCTCACAAAACCGCGAAAACTCACCGCGTCAAAGGGACGTGTACGCGAAAAACAAAATGCATTAATGTGCCGAACAAAACTGAAAGTTTTTCTGCATAGCCACAGACTGCCCAGTTCCGAAAGGAATAGAAGATGGCTGCTCGCCGATCGCTCAGGCTCTCGCTACTCGCACGTGCCGGTGAGCATGTATTTATGTGCGCATTAAAACCTTTTTTTTTTTGCGTGGCAGTAAAACGCTATCGAACCCTTTCAGCGCGCATATGACGTCGCTCTGCCAACTCTTCCTTGCTGAGGATCCGTTTTAGCGGCATTCTTATCCTTCCGTTGCACGCCGCCGCGATTTTCGACCAGCCACCGCAAGCTAAGTAAGGCGAAGCGGACCAATCGGAGAACCCGGCGCCACCCCCTTCATGCGGTAATCTATTTTCACTCTGCTGGCTCGTCCCCTCTCCACTAGAGCGTGCTCCTCGCCTGTTGCCAGCCAATTAGATAAGAAAAACCGCTGAGTGTAGACAATGTTATTGGTTTTGAAAGCGAACAAAGGTGACCTCCTATACACGAGGAGAGTGGTTGATTGGGTTGTTCAGACAACGCTGCGGGTCACCGCCCGATGCTTGTGTCGGTGGTTACGTAAATTTGACGTCAGGAGTTTGGAATCAAAACAATTTGGAATCGTTTTACGTTATAGCGCCCCTGGTCTTGCCTGGCACGACGCGTCAGGGGTTGGTTGAGAGCGTGTATGGACATCGCACATGGCGCAAACACGGCCGGCAGAAACGGCAACCGGAGAATTTCTTGGACTTTTCCATCGCGTCCCCACAATGCCCCGAGCCGGGCTCAAGTAAAATAGCGGCTACTTCCTTTCTTCTGATGCACTATATATATATGCGCTTCGGAAGTCACATATACAGGTGTACTTACAATAATACATACAAGAGATGCAACGATACATCAACAAGCTCTTGGTTGCGCCGTAACCCCGCCTGCAAAGTCTCGGCGCCAAAATACGGTCCGGCACACAACGTCAGTGGGGGCCCAGCGCGGCAGCAGCTTTTCAGACGTCGCGGCGACATAAGAAGGCAACGGAGCCAGGAGAAAATACCGATGTCGTATCGGATCTTCTGCGCGGCCTGAGACTCAGTGAATCTGGCGTGCCGTGTGAGCCCGGGCGAATACGTCTTGAGCATATTCAGTGGGAGTGTTCGTCGAGGAAGCAAGCAATGTGTCAAAGGGAAGAAGGGTAGGGTGGTGGCCAAACAGAAGGTAAAAGGGGGAAAAACCAGCGGTATCGTGACGGGACCAGTTATAGGCGAAGGTCACGAAGGGTAACGTGCTGTCTCAATCGCTGCGGGCGTCAGAAACGTACTATCGATCACAAAAGTTTACGGACCACGGGATCTCAGAAAACGCTAAATATCCGAGCAGCCTTTAAAAGTAGCCAGCAAAACCGTACATCACAATGTTGTTCGCATGCATATACCAGTAGAGACTGGAAATGGGAATACCAGGCTGCGTTTTGAGGCTGCGGAGATATTCAGCTTTTTGTCAGGTCCCTTGGTCCGTGGTCGATAGTACATAGACAGCATTTCTGTCAGCGTGCGATTCAGACGCTCTCTGAGTCCGTTTGTCTGCGGATGTTAGGCGGTGGAAAGCGTGTGCTCGGCAGAGCAGGAGGGAAGTAGGTTGTGATGATCGGCAAGGAATTCGACAGGTCAAGTGGGGAAAACATCGCCATGCGCGTTCCCATGACGAGAGGCGGTTATCGTCTTGGAAACTCGGCTCCCGCAAGTGTGGGAAACATCGCCGCGCGCTATCGTCTTCCTGGAGACTCGGCTCCCGCAAGTGTGGAAATGATGCCCGCGCGCTATCCCGTTACGAGATAATCGCTTTCATCCCCGAGAAAGCGTCGCCCATTTTAAGCTTTGAGCAGAGGCAAAGGCGAGCAACCAAAGGAGAGGACCCGAGGGGGAAGAGGTCGTCAACTTGACAACCCGACAGAGGACTGACAGTTCCACAAGTTCCCCGAAGGAGACATCGGCTACCACAAGACCACGAGGGGTTATTTAAGGCCGTCCTGGCCCCGATGTTAGGGAGAACCGCTCGAGACTCGGATAGAGTCAAAACCATGTACCAATGAAGTGAATACAGTCGTTTCTATTTTTCAACATCACGATGCCCGCCTTCATCATCGTGTCCTGATTCCTGCGGTGACGACCCACCTCACCCGGTCGAGATTATATCAAGGTCTTCAACAACGCGGGACAAGAAGGTGCGGCCGCGATCAGTGACGAGCTGCCGGGGCGCGCCGTGAGGGAGGATGACGTCATGTAAAAGGAAATCCGCCACCTCAGTTGCACAGCTTGTGCGCAAAGCTTGCGTGATGGCGTACCGGGTTGCGTAATCAGTCTCGACAACGACCCACTTATTGCCAGATTTCGATGTCGGAATAGGGCCGAGAACATCGAGACCGACGGTTCAGGGGGCACATCGATGGGGTGAAGGCGTCTAGTGGGCAGCAAAGTAGGGTTTTTTTGTTTTAGTAGGTATATTGTCCTCTGGGGGCGTCGCTACGATACACCACGATAGCTCAAGTACAGCGGCATTGAGAGTGCTGCAACGTTCCTTGAGTCTTGAGTGAAATCATTGCAGAAGCTGCAGCGCGCAGCTTTGTGCGCAGCAGTCGAGAGAGGCGGTAGAGAGAAAGAGGATGCAGTGAGTTTGTAAAAGCGACTCGCTTACGCAACGAGTGAATAACAGCTTCGCCACTCTTTGCTCGTGGCAGCTCGCATACATGGCGGGAGTGCGAGAGAGGGAAATGGCGACGTAAGAAAGCAAAGAATCACTGCTACTAGATACGGCAGCCAGTTGCGGGCCAACTGGAAAAAATTTAACTCTAAGTACGTTACTTTTATAGGTGAAAAATGCGAATCTTTCAAATGGGCGCAGGGCGTAAAGCCACCTTAAACAGACGCAAAGCCGCCTTAAACACTCAGAGTCTAGACGACACAGCCCGTCACATCGACACTTGTGTACCCGCCGCAGTAGCTGTGTGGCTATGGCGAGGTTTGATCCCGACCACGGCAGCCGCTTTTCGACGGCGCTGTAATGCAAGAACGCTCGTGTACGTGTAGAATCCCAGGTGGTCATCTGGAACCCCTCACCACCGCGCGCCTCATAGTCATAATGTGGGTTTGGCAAGTAAAGGCGTATGATTAAACTCAAGTTATGCCACGATACCATGCGCCGTGTGAGGCATGACAGGGCTAATCTGGAAGGCTCTGAACAAGGGCGTACAACAATGCCCCAAGCAAACGAGTCGCGCTATGTGTACTACCATAGCCTCCTCGATAAACTCGTTATCGAGGAGGCTATGGTACTACTTAGACACACACAAATGGTACACACCCCAGGTAATGTTTTAAAGGGACACTAAAGAGAAACCGGAAGTTGGGCTTAAATGGTAGATTATCCTTTCACGATCACAGCCATACCATTCTTACTGCAAACAGATGTTTAATAAGCGAGAAAATAGCGAAAAACTGAAGAATAGGTGCTGACGCCCCTTCGAAATTCCCGCACTACGTGATGTGACGTCGGAGATTACAAACGCAGGCCGGTCGCGATTGGTCGAGAGCGATTTATCGCTGTTAATAAATGCAAAATGAAATACGCCTTAAACGTACATAAACAGCATTTTCCAACTTTTTAAACCGTTTCAAGCGAGGAAGTACAAGTTTAGCACAAAATTAAATAAATAAGAAAAATGGCATGGCGAAACATGCGGCCGTGATAGTTTCGTAGTTTCGTTTTTGGTCAATGCATCGTCGCGCGCGCTTGTTCCGCTCTACGGTGTTTGGTTGCGTGTTGCGTGGCTCGAAAAACGTTGACTTCGCGGGAAACAGCCAGAAAATGCCTCGTGTGTGTAGTGTTGAGGGCTGTATAAATGGCCCAAGGCGCTTGATCAGGGGCAGCGGCAGTGTTGACTCGATTGTGTCGTTTCATGTGGCGTCGCTCGGAGAGCCCCGGCTCCCCGGCGTTCGCAATGGCTCAGTGCTCTGCCGATGATAAAACGGCAAAGAGCCGGAGAAACCGATGGTGTGCTCTCTGCATTTCTCGCCCTCGGATTATGTGTATAATCTTGCCCTCGGGAAGTATCTTGGCGTGCCCCAGAGGCCAGTCCTTTCTCGAGCAGCTGTTCCCTCAATGCGACCTTCATCAAACCTCCTACCGGTGGGGCTGCAGCAGCAAACTGGCGGCTCGGTGAGTGCTGAATGTCATTAAATAAAGCCACGAAATAACCATACCGAGTACGTGCACAACTTTCTACGCTTGTTCTGTCGGGAACATCGTCGCCTGGCGGACCGGACGCTTCGCCTCCCATCGACGAAAACGAAGCTCTGCATTCCGCCGGCGCGGCCGGCGGTTCACCGCCATCGCACGCGGAAACACCTACCGCTCGAGCACAGAGGATCATTTCGCGCTCCGTTTCACTGAATATCGCTGAAATGCAGTCCTGCTTTCCTGGCGAGCGCTTCGTTGCAAGGTTCAGCGGCAGCTACGGTATCCATCGCGGCGAACGCAAACGCAGCGACCATGCATGCAGCCATGATTCATCCAGCCCAGCGCCTCGGCCGTTTACGCAAGCGGTGACGTATCATGGCGCATTCTGATTCGCTGAGAGCAATGCAATCTGTGACGACACTGCTTCAGCGCCAAATCTGGGGTGAGAGAAATTGAGGAAGAGATATTTGGTCTTTGTTTACGAATTTCTCCGCTAATAACTCATATTTTTGCACCCAACAAAAACTGCATGCATTCCTGAAGGTCCCTCTTTTATTCCAGCTCAACTTCCTGTTTCTCTTTAGTGTCCCTTTAACATCAACTCGCCACTCTCGCATTGCACTAAATGCTTAAGAAATCAAATGTTCGCCGTAAACATCCCCGCCCATTATCGACAATCAATGCAAACAGCACAGAAAGACATCGATTTCCACAGTGCGTGGGATCCGCATTATGTTTTCACTACGTAACTACGTAACGAATAGAGCGAGCCCATTCTATGGCTAGCGTAGATATAAGCCGCCTCGCTTTCAGTGTCAGCTATTGGACAAGACAGCGGCAGCAACAGCCATGTTCACCACGCCTGCAATACTTCGCTTTGTTACAGACGAGGGTATCTAATTGAAGGAAAGTTCTAATCTCGCATAGGACACTGAGATGTGTTTTTTTTTTTCAGGATCAGAATTTTCTTATTAAAGGTTGGGGCATATTACAAGTATTTAGTATACAGGAGGCGTTTGGCAGGAGCGAAAAACAGAATCGCGTACAATGCAAAGAGGCCGTGTGAACAAGCGCTGTACTAGTTGAAGGGAAACAGCGACTGTTGTCGCGATTGAAACTGCCAGCTGATAAAAGGGCCCTACGTTTCGCGGAAGCGGGAAGAACGGCACCGAAGGCGTGTAGAATGGGAACTTGAGCGCCAAGCTAGGTGTGCTGCGGAATGGCTACGTACGCGAGCGGCGTCTGCAGTGGCATGGCCGTTGCCGAGGTAGTAACGAAACACTTCGCCGGCCGACGACCTTGGGAGCGAGGACGTGGGCGGAGGCCGGTTGCGACGACGCTCGGGGCTTCCCAGTGTGTCCAGACCTGGGTGCCGCTTTCACGGTGCCGCTCACACCAACCGGCTGGTCGTCGTCTGCGAAGACCACTCGGTGTTCACCGTTGCTGCTGACTGCAGTGGTGGGCAGACGTGTTGAGCACGTAGTGCACACCAGCGTAGACACACAAAAAGAAGGCACTGCCTCCCAAAGCATGGTGCAAGAAAGAACTGGACGACAGGGGAAAACGCTCTCTGTGCCAGACGAGACTCGCACAGCGCTGTGTGCGCTGCATCCTAAGCTGCCACTCATAAGTATTAGGATTCAAGTCACATATGCCGCTGAAAACATGCTTACAGACACGGCGGAATTCTTTTCCGCACCTCCTCAATGTGCACTGAGAGAACCAGTCAGCTTTCTTCGTGTCTTCAGTCTGCTTTTCTAAAGCATCATATTCGTTCGCGAGTGGCAAAGTGAATTGATCAGCTTTCCGCCTTGGCTGCTTCTAGGCTAATCAGTTCCTTGAATAATTTATCTCTTTCTCTCTTCAGTCTGAGAGCTATCCAGGACCTCGCCAGCATGTTATCACTGCCTTTTCCATTTTGCCTAATGGCGGGGTTGGCAAAGAGTAAGAAACCTGTTCGATTTGTTGCATCCCCGTTAGGGATTTTCCTGGTGTTGCATTTCCGGAATAAGGTAATGCTTGTTCGCTGTCGATTCCTTTCCGCGCAGTCTGCTATGACATGTTCTACATACGGTCGATGTCATAATTGAAAATTGCTGGTTTCCCAGCACGTTTTTTCACATGACTACTCACTTTAGCTTTCTCATTGCTAATTCAACGTCCTCATATAGTTGTTTTACTTATTTCTCATGAGGACTATAGGTTGGAGCGTAGGCGTGTAGTGTAGTCTTCTATTTAGATTTTTTTACGACTACGGCTACTCATTCAGTAATGCTATAAAATGTAGCGATGTGGCCCCCTTTTTCATATGAATTAGAAACCATGCCCCTTGCTTATCTGGGAGCCCTGTGTAGCAAAGGATGGGACCATTAGGGAGCACTGTATATGCGGCACCAGTTACCCTAAACTCACTAAGCTTAATGATATCCCGGGCAACGCGTGATAATTCGTCCAAGACCACTGCTAAGCTGTAGCTTCAAGTGAGAGGGTTCGCGTGTTGAACGTTACCAGATTCGGCTTCCAGTGGTGGCCTCTCGCCGATTTAGAGATTCCCGGTATCTTCGGCTATGTCGCAGGCTTGTCCGCTGCTTTGATCCCAAACCGCTTAGGACCAAGGGCACCATTCCCGAGGCCAAGTACTGCAATAGGGAGGTGAATTCGTCTTCTGGGGTGCTATGCAGGATTCGTCGAGTTTGGAGAAACTCGGGATCTTCACGAGCTGTGGTGACGCCCCAAGATGAAACAACTAATGGTAACAAGACAAAGTTTGTCCGTCGGCACGCCTCAAGTTTCATTGGTTTATCTAGATTCGCTCTGGGTGGCTATCAACCCTTGGGCGTTGCCATGTGGGCGGTCAACAAACTGGGGCTCACGCGATCATACGGTCGGTGCACGGTCGTGCCTCTTTCACTTGTTTGTCGTTCCACCGAGTGCATTACAGGCACAAGCATGTTATAAAACAAATGCATTTAGTACAATAATATTAGTCACACTAACGTGGGTTATAAGCATTTTAAGTTTTACAAGACGTACACTGAATGTGTATTAGACTAATTTGTAGTTTAATACGTTTCGCGTTATACCACGAGGGGACGCTCGCCCTGCTCTTTCTTCCTTTGGATTGGATTGGCGCGGCTTGCTATGTGCTTGCGCTAGCATTTCGGAGCACAGATCGGTGTGCGCTTGGTTTTCGCACTAGGCTTTCAACAGATCGCTCGTTGACCCTTCTATATAGTGAACTAGAAGACTTCTTCTAGTTCACTATACCCTTCTATTTCCTCTGGATTGAATTGGTGCGGCTCGGCAAGTGTGGAGGCGCAGTTTGGCCGTGACGTCACCGGGTAGATAAAGCTCGCAGCCGCCGCGACGGCGGCACAACTCTCGTTGACTCAGTGGCGAGTACATGTAGCCTTGACATGGGGCTACCAAAGAAGATCCGGACACCCGAAGACGAAGCCGCTCATCTCGAATACTGTCGCGCGGCCAAGCGAGAATCTTCGCGTCGGTGGCGAGCCCATTCGGAATACTGTGCCTAGCAGCACTTAGCATTTTCAAGCAAAACTTAGCCAAGCCTAGTAAAACCTGGAAGAAGCTAGGCCGATCACCAGCTCCGCTGTTTACTCCAGCCTTGCACCACTCGTGCAAGCTGACCACATTTTTTTTTTCATTTTTCTTGGTTTGAGACGCCGCACCAAGCCTGACAAATGTAGTGGCCTAGACGAGAATTCAAACTTGTGACCATGATCAGAGTCCTTCCATCTACATGACTATAGAAACATCATGCTCATCCTCTACTCCACGCCACTACCCCGACCTTCAAATGACGTTGAACCAAAAACCAGAGCCGTTATGCCGGCAATTTGACAAGGAAATTTATTTACCCGTAGGCACGCGTACAACTGTTGTATGAACGCAGAGTAGTATACAACATAACGTACCGCACATTCAATACACCGTACTTGATATAAACAAAACAGATGATCAAACAAAATAGTAAATGGCGTCTGCTTGACATTGGCTTTGCCACACATCAAAAACACTAAAACAGTCTACATGCAAAAGCATAAATGCCTCGAATTCATGAATGACACCCGATGCACACACAAGTACAGAGTCTCCTAATCAGGCAAACAAAATTTGGGCGTTATGCTGGCTGTAGCAAAACTTTGCCTCGAGAGACGGTTAGGTACCGCGTAGACCAGTGGCGAAGAAACTCGGCGAAGCCGAGTTTGAACAGCTGTTCTTCTAGATGACCCCACATTATCACCCGTAGTTTGCGCACTCTGGGGTACATTACTTTATTTGGCTTCCGGGATCGTTCTGCAATGTTGCGGAAGCAGCACAATACGTAGCTAACGCTGTAGTAGACGGCAAGTTGACAAGGAAATTTATTCAAACGTAGGCAGGCGTACAACTGTTGTACGAACGTAGATTACAATATAACGTACTCCAGATCGTACTTGATATACACAAAACAAAAGAGCAAACAAAATAGTAAATGGCGTCTGTTTAACACTGGCTTTGCCACGCATAAAACCACTGTGACAGTGTACGTGCAAAATCATAAATGTCAACCTCGGATTCATAAATGACACCCGAGGCACACACAAGTACTCAGGCAAGCAAAATTTGGCCATTATTCTGGCTGTAGCAAAATTTGGCCTCGAGACACGGTTAGGTACCGCGTAGACGTGCGGCGAAGAAACTCGGCTTCTCTGAGTTGGAACAGGTGTTCTTCAACTCTGGGGTACATTGCTGTATTTGGCTGCCGGGATTGTTCTGCAATGTTGCGGAAGCACCACAAAACGGAGCTAACGCTGTAGTAGATGCAAACCGATCTCACCGTCGTGGTGCCCGCACGATGGATATTCCAAATAATCTTGCAACCAGCTTCCAGAAGGTGCGTGCTACAACGCACTCTTTTACTACATGCGTGTTTGTCTCTGTGCGCAATGCATGCATTTATCATTCGCTACCATATCCAAGTTGTGAGAACAAAACGAGATCATTCGGCCAACCAGTCAGAACTTAAGAAAATGTGGCCTCTGGCCCCCAACCCTTCGTCCAGGGCCGCATTACATACGCTAGTTACACTCCAAACAACTATACTTGCTTCCGACTTCTTCCTAATGTTTCCTCACAATATCACTCAAGCTGTAACTTCTAGTACGATGAAGTTTTATTCGTCATTTCCAATAGCGACGTTCAAAAGGCAGATACAGGGAACCTAAGGGCGTACATTGGCTGCCGACCACTTCAATGCGACAAGAAGAAAACGTGGTGGCAGACGCTCAGCGCGTTGGACGTTGGAAGAAAAACGCGGTTGAAGGCGGCGGCGGCACCACATGGGACCAGTCCCTTACGGACTGGTCCAAGCCTACTTCCTGTCCCTCCATAGCTAAATAAATGTTTTCACCAGCACCACCCACATGCAGCAAAAGATGCCATATGGTAGCGATTTCATGCTTACATCTACTCTCGATTACGGGAGAGCCAGCAATTTGTAATGTCGCCAACAATCTCTATGGCAAGAGATTGTACAGGTTTGACATTTTCAACGAGTTACGTTGTCCTCCTCCTTCCAACGCCGTAGCCAAATGCGCCTTCTGGGTCAGCCTCAATGGTCAGAATCAGTGCGGCTGCGCCCCCCCCCTGGTAGTCAGAGGCCGAATGGGCACCAGCGCGTCTCCGCCAGAGTAGAGGTGACGCAAACGCTTCATCGAGAACGGCCGTCACGTGCGGCCGCACTTGTCGGCGAGCGCCCACACACGCGTCGATGTTATTGCCCGCACCCGGAGCAGAAAAACCACGCTGGATCATTAGCATGCCCTGAGGCGGACAAGGAAAGAGAGCTTGCCGTTGGGAGTGAGTCACTATAGTCGCATTTTGCTAAGCGACGGGCGGGCACAAGTGGCCCGTTAGCATTGCTGTCTTAAAATACCACTCTCTTCTCTGGGAGAGAAAAGAAAGAAAAATGTATCACATGTACACATATTTTGTTGTTATTTTCTAAGATTCAGCTTTAATCATGTCGCCATCAGCTCTTCTCTTTTGATAAAGGGCAAGTAAAATAATAGGCATATTGTCTTGCGCCTCGTATTATGCGTGATACTTAGGTTGATGCTCCGTTATTCGTACTTGCGAAGTATGCATTCACATTTTTCCGCTTGACTGACTTTGTTCTGTGTGGATTGCTTCATGAAATCACCGACTGCGCGCTAAGAATTATCTTGTCAGAAGTACTGCATCCTGGCCGTCCACGCTTTCGTTTTCCTGTTCTTCGCAATCTTGCACCGAGTTTAATTCACAGTGTCCAGGATGTCCGTGGCGACGTCGTCGCCTCCACGTACTGTTACTTCTACATTGTTATCCCGTTAAGGAAAGGTTACCATATTGAGCATTTGAAAGTTAAGTACCTGCTGGCTCAAAGAGTAACATCGCAAGACATGCAGAAGACGACGGACAAAACGCTTCTCCTTCTGTGTGTCTTGTGCTGTCACTCTTGTGCTTAGCACGCAACTTAGCACTTGATGTGCTCGCCTCATATTGAAAGAACATTGGAAATGAAGATTGTGCACATTTATCACGCATGTTCGAATTCATGCCAACTGTATATCGTACGCAGTTAAATGCGATGCGTCTTCGCTTTCATTTTGTGCAACGTGCGATCCCAATGAAGGTTTATGCGGCGAACAGGTCACAACTTTAATATAATACGATTGTTATGCACTACACCGTTCACATGTGATGCTGCAATGCAAGCACCAATGCAGAAGGTTGCACGCTGTGAGATGTCGACGCTGGAGATGCCAAGAACACTATTCGGGTCGGGCGACAAATGACACATACTTATTGATACATAATATATATATATATTATATATATATATTATATATATATATATATATATTGGCGCACTTGAGTCACCGCAGCGATATGCATTTAGGGCTGCCGTGTACTTTGTTTCAGAGGGAAACGCACCCGCTGGGACCAGGAGTGGCACATAGATACCAGAGAATTGGCGCACCTTGTGTCCTCTTATTTGTACATTAACCTGACACCCGATATATGTTGGTTTCACCAGATAATCAATGAATATCGCTCGGTTACTTGCGTCTCCAGTTGATTCCAACTTGCGCCTGCAAATTTCCTAATTTTATCACCCCACCTAAGTTTCTGCCCTCCTCGACTGCACTTCCCTTCGCTTGGCACCCATTGTGTAACTCTAATGGTCCACCGTATCTGCCTTACGCATTACATGACTTGCGTAGCTAACTTTTTTTTCCCCCCTCTTAATCTCAACGCGAATGTCGACTAACTCCGTTTGCTCTCCGACCCTCACCGCTCTATTCCTGTTTCTTAACGTTACGCCTAAGAGTCTTTGTCCGATCGTGCAAGGAGCGATTCCTAACTCGAGCGCAGGACAGGGGTAATTGGCAGATCACTGGGAGACGCCTTCTTGCTACAGTGGATCTAAAATTGGTTGATGGTGATGAACGGATTTTTTTACCGGAATATACGCGACAGAAATATCCTTTCTCTACCTAAATGCTCGGCATATGCAACCATTATATTTGGTTTAAAATGGGTTTCTTGTGTTCTTAGCAAGCTATCGGTAATAAGTAGTGAATATAAAAAAAATATCGTGTTGCGTTATTTCTAATAGATGATTTCCTCGTGCACAAAAAGTTGACCGACGATTGCGATACACCTGTTGGGAAATTTGAGCGCAGCCTGTTCGCGCTGTCTCGTTCGGCAAACGGAGCCTGGCTGCTGTCGCGCGACCAGACAGACCGACCGTAGCCATCGTCGCCGCTTGTTCCATCTTTCGCTGCTCGCGGCGGGCGCCTAAAAGCTGCGCTCGAAATGCGAGTTGGCTTTGCGTGCTCGTCTACTTGCCTGCTGTTTTGCGAGCACCACGTGCCCCTGCTTTCCTTCACAAAACATTTGAATAATTAAGGTCTTATTGGATGGGCTTACGAACACTAGCTAATGAGAAGACACAATTTAGAAATATGGGCGTTCGAACACTGAAAATGTCCGGCTTGAATCGATTTACAATATTCTACAAAAAGAACTAGTGAATATCTACTATTTTTCCATTTCCGAACCAACATGAACTAGGAAGTTGGCGCAGCAGCGTGTTTGGTTGGTAAAGTAACAAGTCAGGCTTATATGGATTGAGCGCACGCATGTAACACCGTTAGCACCCGGGCAGCTTGCGACTGAATAACAACTGATTTCAGTCATCTGGGCCACCTTTGCGATGGCAGTTATGAAGCAAGGGTGCCCGTACAGCGTTGTGTTCGCTTGAAGAGAGAAGCGCGATACTAAAGCACCGCACGCATGCATGCTCGGGCTGCATAAAGCGAGCTATTTCTATGAATGGGGAGGTAAGAAACTATGTCGCACCAGAATCACTCCCATTCTTCTGTCTCCCTCGAGTCTCCAAGATCTGTCTTTGTCCCGAAACGTTCAACAACTTCGAGTGGCGAATTCTCGAATCGAATGCGAGTCAAATACCACACAGGCTGTTCGATTTGTATTGGAAATTTGCATTATTCGCACACCCGTGCAATAGACACGGCTTTCACAATCGAAGTAAGTGCCGCGAGAATGCCTTCCAAGGCCATGGTGTGTCAGTACAATTTATGATTGCTTCTGCAGAGCTTGACAAAGAAAGTGTGGCTATGCAATGTTGTCACAAATGGTGCGCTGTTTCTGTGGTGCCCATCCTTGCCGCAAACACACAAAAAATGTTTTTCCGTGGCTGGATATGTATGGCCCCTTTCAGAGGGACTACCTTGTGCAGCGTGCCAGCCGCGAACGCATTCCGCATATAAAACTACTGGGCAAGCTCTGAGGCGTGGCCGCCCTTGAGGTAGCAGCCGTCGCACCTCAATTAGGGCCGGTTGCCAGCATTGGTTTGGAGCCAGTGTTTCTTTTCTTTTTTTGTCAGAACTTTAACGCGCGCCTGTAACGCCTCTTGGCTGCTAGAGAGCCACAATTCTGTGTGGCGTCCCTCTGCATTGTATAGTAAGTGCGCTTTCATTTTATTGCTACGGTGACACCACATCATGCAACAGTGGCTCTTTGTGTACTGCGAAAGGCCGTTTTAGGGCATCGTGTTACCGATCTGCGTTAGTGCTTTACCTTGCGTGCTCGAAATTTTATGACGAAATTTATGTCACTATTGCAAAAACTTGTCATTAGTTTAGCTCGTCAAGTTCTTCACTGCTCTCAGATGGCAGATTTGCCGAAAAATTTAACATTAAAAATATAAAATTACTTTATTTATAGCTCTTAGACGCTGTGTATGCGAAGTACTCAGAAAAGATAAAATTTTGGCTGAAATGGTGAAACAAGGAAGTCACGATTGAGCATACCACACACGTGACCAGAAAATTCGAACTTCGAAGTGTGCCGCACAATTTACGGAATACCAATTTATGGTATACAATTTAATAATTAAGCGGTATACAATAAATACATCGCCAGCATCTCATTTAAACGTCTGCATAAGAATTTTTGTACACTAGTGCACGGACGAATATTTGTATTCTATATATTGCGGTACCCCATTGATCACTTTTTCTGTGTTTATTTTTTATTGTGCCTCTTAACAGGGGTTTCTTAATTCTCACGATTTAAATATCTATTATAATTTTTTATTGCTCGAAGCTGGAACTTCTGCGCGAGATCGTGCCCTTAATTTCCGTGCTTCTTATTTGATATCTTGTATATCTGTTTTACCCAATCTGTGCTTACCACTTTATGCTATGTAGGGTACAAGGACGTAGTCAAGTCTCTTTAAGGCATTCTAAAAGCTTGTGATATTTAAATAAAGTACGTTTACATACGCTTCATTGACTACGTGTACCTCAGTAGCGTGATCGCATGCTTGTTCAATAGTTCCATTGCGTGGTTGAGGTGCAGCGGGACAATCTAAAACAAAGAACGGAACTTCGTTGATTGATGAAAGATTCCCAAATTGCGTTGTTTCTTATAGCCCGCAACCTGATTTTATTTTCAGCTTTTGGTCGTGGCAAAAGAATTAAAATGACACTTTCCACAATCCCGGCAAGCAATTAACGTCGCATGCAGCATCCTGTCCCGTTTTACGTATTCATTTAACGTGTTAACAACAGAGATAACACCTCTGGTGGCTTGTTCGATAAATACGAAGGACATTGTGGGCGTGCCTAAAAAAATCCCGCTTAGCATAAGTACATGTGTGAGCCAGAACAGGTGGTCCTGCAAGATTACTCGACTTTCGGACTTTTATGCCTCCCAGTAGCAATACTGGCTCGTGGAACGGCACTAATGGGGACGGCGTTGTGCGCTCCACTTAAGAAACTGCTTTGAGTTCATTAGCTGATAGTACCCCTTGTTAGAGTTTAGTGACAGCCGAAGTATTTTCTAGAGCGACGGTAATAAGAGTGCACTCATAACAGAATGACTTGGAGAAGATTTAGGTTAGCGGAGATAATGCTTGCTCCTGTCAAAGTCATTGCACCATCAGAAGGAAACACAGTTAATGCTAAGGAGCGCTCATAATATTTTTGGGGAGTTGCTACATGCTGACCTGGGTATATCAAATCAACTTACAAAGTCGTGCTCGTTATGTATATCTTCTATGCTACAAAACACAACAGAAGCGCGCTGCTACTTGCTCCGCTTTGCAGTTCCACATGTCTCAGTATTAGCGTGATGGTTGTCAGGCTTCGATATATTTTATTGCGCAATAATATGGACATTCTAAACGCATTTCTGCTGTCGCCGTGATGTTCCGTATAAAGTACAAACACGATAGCATCGTTGCCGTACGCTGCGAGGAAAAGCTTGTGAGGGTCAGCCGACGATCGCGGCTCAATCTCGCGAAGGACGTAGGCGGGGCGGCGCGCGAGAGGCGAGGGGGTGGGGCGTTCTACTCTGGCGACTGCTGCTTAGGGCGCGGCCGTGCGGGCGCCGTGTCTTGAAAGCGATCTGCGACGTTGACAAAGTGCGCGCCCGCGCGTGCCTCATCTTCAAAGCGATCGGCGATGGGCACAAAGTGCTGGTACCTTCGTGTGCACTGTGGTTTTGACGTTCGCGTAGAAGCGAATGCGCTCGCTGCTGCCGCGCTTCCTCACACTAGCGTTTTGACAGCAAGTTTCTGCGCTCATCGAGCGAGATGTGCTTACCTGTGCGCGCGTGACACCGTGCTTGTTAAGTAAGCGAACGTTTACAAGTTTATACGGGCGATAAAACTACTATCCTTACTTCGTATAGCTAGCTGTCTACTAATTTGCTATGACAATCGATGCTTGGCCTTTCGGGGCAAACTGCTACTTTTTAATCACTGTACCGGTGGCAGCGTCGTACATATATTGAATATTTACCGCCTGACAATGGGTTTTGTCGCAAGGAATCGTCTGAGGAAACTGAAGGCGAAGACACAGGTACAAAGGATCAGAAATAATAGGAGCATGTATGCCATTCTATGGTGCATGTATACACGCTACCTCTGAGGGACGCTTGCCGCTGTGTGCTCTTCTTGACCAATTATAGACTTTATTACAGTGCAGCACCATCATATGAGCATTGGGACTAGTGTCCACTCTATGCTATTATTTTCTTCACAACGAATTCTTTGATGTCGTGACATATGTATATATATATATATATATATATATATATATATTATATATATAGACAGGGTGTTTCAGCAAACACTTTCAAAAATTCTTAAAGGTCGCCAGTGGCAGATAGCACAATTCTAGTTCATGAGCTGGTCTACTCGAAGAGGCGGACATTACTTGCTCAAGAAATTGAAATGCATAATAGACTAATTAATAAAAATTCACTAATTATGGTTTTAACTGATTACCTGATGGCCCATATTGCAATTTACATATTGTAGCCGTGGAGTTCGCAAGGCGGATCCACTTAGCACGAATTCTCAGGACGACACCAGTTTCGAGATATTAATTCCCGAACTTTGCGGAGAAATGCATTGGCGTTCCAGTTAGGTTCTTAACAAAACGTCGCTTTTTGCATTGAAGCACAAAATTAACTGAACGCCAATGCATTTCTCCGCAAAGTTCGGGAATTAATATCTCGAAACTGGTGTCATCCAGAGAATTAATTCTAAGTGGATCCGCCTTGCGAGCTCCACGGCTACAATTTGTAAATTACAATATGGGCCATCAGGTAATTAGTTTAAAACTTAATTCGTAAATTTTTGTTAATTGATGAATTATGCATTTCAATTTTGTGTGCAAGTAATGTCCGCCTCTTCGAGCTGATTAACTAGAATTGGGCTACCTGCCACAGGCAACCTTAAATAAATTTTGAAAGTGTTCGCTGTATATAACGAAAAGGTCGTGATGTCAACCCGAATCTCGCGCGCTTTATCATTCGCGGTCATCTGCTGAATGACCGTGAACATGTTCCACCTCCCCCCAGAGGAGACAGTAATACTGGTGCAACTTGCTGACATGCACAATTTCGGTTGTTCTACGCATCACGGATCGCTCAATCTCGCAATTCACTGTGGACACTTTGCGGATTACTTTGTGAGGTCCTTCCATCAGTGCACATAGTTTTCCTTGGTTTGGATGCCTCGGTATCTCGTAGAGCACAAGGTCACCAACTTGCACTTCACTTGGTAGAAACTTTTTGTTGTATATGACCTTGTTCTTTTCGTGGTATGCGATGGAATTACGAACTGCAGCCTTTCTTGCCTCTTCCACATTTTCGTGCTCGCTGTTGAACGGTGGAGGATGAGAAGGTATTCAGGAAAGATCTTGTCACTTCGTCTGGAGTCCTGTTGTACTCATGAACGACCTCCGAAAGATGTTGAATCAGTGGTTTGCGAGGCATTTGAGTCGAGTCTCTATAAACTGATTTGTGCGTTCATTCATAGCGTTGCACTGTGGATGCTGAGACGATGTGAAGAGCTGTTGTCTGTTGTTGTGTTATAAGAACTGTTTGAATTGGCAGCGGTGAATCCTCTTCCACAGTCAGAGAGAAACTTCTTCGGCTTTCCAGCAGCGAAGATGTTTTTCCGGCAAGATATGTAGGCATCAGAAGTCTCACTTTTGTCAACAAACGCCCACACATAACGCGGTGCGTGACCTATCGCCAAGTGAATCAACTTTTTGACGAGCCGCCTCCCGCACAGCCACCGGTAGTCTCCATGGCGAGGAGGTAGAAAGGTTGTTCTGCAGGTGGCAGAGACTCCAGTGATCGAAATCGCTTGGTTTTTGGCTTCTTGCATCTCTGGCATGTATCGCAATGACGGACGTATGTAGAAACATCACTGATAATTTCTGGCCAGTCATACTGCGGTAAAAGTATTCGCAAGGTTTTCTTCACTCCAACATGTCTAAACTGGAGGTGGGCTTTCTCGAGGAGTCCCAGTCGGAGGGCATGAGGGACATAGACTTTTTCAATTCCTTTTCTGCTGACAATGGTGAGTCCATTTTGGATTGCGTGTTTGCAATATGGATGGTCATCTCGGTGGTCTTGAAGCTGTGGTATGGAAACAAGTTGGATGATAGGGCTCGATGTTATCGCTGCCTTTGTGATCGCGGATGTTGACGCCCAACATAGATAGCTTTAAGGACCACCTAAATAGGCGCCCCTGCGGATTTTTGTTGTTCTTAAGCCACTGTAAGGCAGCCTGGTCGGTTATGAGAGTAAAAGGCCTTCCATGCAGGTAGCAATGCCACTTGTCGACAGCGTCGATAATGGCCAAGTATTGGAGCTCTGTTGTTGCGTAATTCTGTTCGTGCTTTAGCAATTTCCGCGAATAATAAGCCACAGGGTTTTCGTTTACTTCGTCATCTGGTTGTTTCAGCACAGCTCCGATGCCTACATTTGAAGCATCGTAGTAAACAACGCACGGTTTGTCGGCGTCTGAGTGTTGGCTCTTCGGTTAGCCGTTTCTTCATTTCATTAAAAGCCTTTTCACAGGGAACGTCTTACTCCCATTGAGTGTCCTTGCGTAGCATTTTCGTAAGATGATAAACGATATTCCTAAAATGGTGAATATATTTCCCGTAGACATTGATGGTTCCTAGAAATCGATGCAGGTCTTTCTGACATGTCGGTTTTGGAAACCACAGCACTCCTTCAAAGTCACTGTGCCTTGAGAAACTCTGTCCAAGATAGTCAATAAAATTCTGAGCAAAATGACACTTCCTGAGCTTCAGCTTAATATTCTCGATCTTCAGGGCTTCCAATAAAGCTTGCAAGTTACTTACATGCCCCAGGAAATGTGTTGGAAAACACTACAATGTCATCGAAGTAGTTGAGAACGTTCATTAAATGATGCTTTGAGATTATTGATTTTACACCCCTTTCAAATTTGGCGGGGGCGTTCTTTAAACGAAAAGGCATAACTAACTATTCATAACGGCCATCAGTTGTAACAAAAACCGTTTTCGGAACGTCCTCTTCGTGCATTTGAACTTGCCAATATCCTGACGTAATATGTAAAGTTGAAAAATATCGTGAGGTACCCAAGTTATCTAGCACATCATCGATGCGTGGGATATTCTGGTAGTGTAACGGCGTTTCCGGTAGTCGATGCGGGGTACGGCCTTCACCTTTCTTTTCAGCTAGGATGACAGGTGCAGCGTAAGGTAAGAAAGATGGTCGTACGGCACCTTGTCTTGCGATCTCCGCTTTGTCGGCCTGGGAGCATCGGCATGGCGTGTCAGTGAATGGGAACGTTCAATGGGTGAGTATAATGCGGTGTTCGCGATGAACCTGAAGTCCATTTGGGATTTCGAAAAAAATATCTTCAAACTTCTTAAGAACGTCCTTCAATGCTGCTTGTTAAAACTCCTCGAGATCGGTCATGTCAACAATTTGCAATGAAGGAACATCAACGCTGAAGACTTGTTTCGATACGTCGGAGGGGATTGGATAATTGCCTTGGTGCAAAGTCATGGTGTTGAGGTTAAATGACTGGTTGAAAAAGCAGGCATTGTCCAGGCCAAGTAACAGTTGTGTCTTCATGCCTTGCAGCACATGTGCTCACAAACGAAAAGGTTTGTGAGTGGTGGTGCTGGCTAACACTCCCAGGGTTAATCCTAGTTGTAACACATAAATACCCCAGAAAGTGGATGGGAAAACGGCGCCGCGGTAGCTCAATGGTGAGCGCATCGCACGCGCAATGCGACGCCGTGGGTTCGTTCCCCCCCTGCGGCCTGTTGTTTTTTCATCCATTGTCATTTTAATGAATTTGTCATTTTTTTATTCAATTAATAAGTACAAGTAATTACCCCTACGTTCTCCTTGGAGTCATTGTTTGTTGGCTTCTTATGATGTGATTACATATATATATATATATATATATATATATATATATATATATATATATATATATATATAGGTGCAACCAGGTTGCTTGCTGCGAACAGTAATTTAGCATTCTAGAGCGTTTGATTCAGCTTTTTGTTCTGTGCATCATTTGCATATTCTTGTGGTATTTTTAGGTCCTGTATATTTGTATATTGACCAGTTTCGTTTTTGTATTGTGTTTTCTGTGCTGGTATTGCTCATGTGATTTCTGTTGGTGGAGGAGAACCAGGCTTTTTACCGTACCCTTAGTGTGGCTGTTTTTCATATCTCTTAATTGTTAGCGAATGAGTGCTACTCATGGAGACATTTAGTGCGAACTTTTCGTCATTTTATGTCACCATTGAAATTGATAAGCCAGTATTTATTCATTTTAGTCCGCTTTCAACTTGGTGTTCTTGTTCTGCAGTAATTCATACGGGCCCTTTCTGTAGCAGTTCAAAATGTATATATTAGGAAATTATAGTCAAATTTTAACCTTTATCTTACTTTTTATTTGGTAACCTGCTACAAAAGAGGAGGCAGCTTCGAGAAACTTTCCCTGCTAGAAAATGTTCTCCGAGACGGATTTGGTCATTCCCACCAGTAGATAAGACATTTCATAAAACTGTCCGACTTAAAGGATCAGGTCAAATTTACTGAACTGTGAAAGCTAATCAAAAAGATCAAGTGGCATTCGAAATGAGACCATTCTACAACATTGAAAAGAATTCTCCGGATCCCACGCATATGTATGGATTGGCGTTAACCGAGGCTTTCTCTCATGTTCACTGAATGTCTTTATTTCTTTGTAGCTCAGCGCTCAATGCAGATGCGGATATATAGAGCCTATGGAATCACATCTGAATGCTGTTGCTTATTCTTCACTTTTTTCTCCACACTGGGCTGCTCGTCTAGTCGACTTCGTCACTTCTTGCCTCTTCTTTTGCTAGTCTATCTGGGCACTTGCCCAAGTGCTAATACCCATTCGGCCAAGCTTTTTTTTTTTTTTTTTTTTTGTTCTCGCACATAACGGGTGGTCCATGTTGTCGTATATTGGGCAAGACCACGATATGGAGGGAAGAGCCAAAGAAAGTTTGGCTGTAAAATTGAGTACTACGGAAAGGGAAAAAAATCAGCAAGGATGAAACTTGCAATTCGAAGAAAGGTCAACATAAGCAGGGTAATGACATGAGAAATTTTCAAAATAGATTAAGGGCACCAGATAAATTTTTCACTGAGCAAAACAGCACCCATGACAACTACGTAACCAAGTTTAGACGCAGTGGCTATGATGAAACTGACGCTCCCTGTGTAATTGAAAACGAGATTAGGTGGTATTTGCGAAATACGCACGTCCGAGGCAAAAGCAGCAGGAAAAATAGAACAAGAGTTGTTCAACTAAAAGTGACAGGAATGTGGTCCTCGGAATGCTTGCGATCTTATATGCAGAGTGCGTCAATGTTTTCAAACGCAGAGAAACCTGGTCTAAGGCCACCATCATAATAATACATCAGGAGTGGTACGTCGAAGTGAAGAAATATAGGTACATTACTTGGACACTGACAGTGTAGGAAACAGACACTAAAGTAATTTTTTAATATAATCAGGGCAACGCCTTACTTTAATGAACTCGTAGAGCAAGCTGGCTTTAGAAAGCGAAACTCCCAGGACCGCCGCTCTGTTGCCGCTTCGACTGATGCCTAGTCAGCAACTGAACTACGTCGTCGTTTGCAGTTTCCGTCGGCTTTGCAAACTCTCGCGGTTTTCTGCCACGAATGATGTACAGTGTTACGGTGGACTTTTGTGGTTGGAAGGGAAACAAAGGACAACATGATCAAGCTTTTTCTGGGCTTCTTAGATATCTTAAGATTGATCATAACTTTATGACAAGAAACAGGGGCGGAAATCTCTGCGCACTTTCTCGTTGACTTTTTAGCTAGCATTTTCAGTGATGACAAGGCTTACCCCCGTATTCGTCGACTCAAAGCTCTTCCTCCACTCAATCGAGTTGAGTACAGCGCCGCTCCTTGACTGAAGAAGCTGCGCTGCTCGAGAATTCCCGTAGAGTGTCAACAAAGCAGTGCCTGCTTCTTTCGAGGGGCGGCTCTGCCATCCACTTTACTAAGGGGAGGTGAAGCGTTAAACATTCTAGAATGGGTGGTTAGACAGGGCGCGAGATGAACTCGGGTTTGTGAGAACGCACTGTTTTACGGGGTCAAATCGGCAGTCGCTTATCGTTGAGCAGTGGGAGAGCGTTGCCGACTGCCTTTTTGTCACCTTGTAGACGCGCTGGCGTTATGCCTTTGCTTCGCTGGATTCCTACGTGCGCCTTAGGCTGACCCGGTGAGCCTCGCGATGGGTCAAACTTGCAGTCGTAAACAAGCGGCTTCTTACAATGGTGACGCCGTATTTGAGTCGATTGAGAAAAGATGCTTCATCCGTAATGAAATGAGGCGCCTCGAGGGGTTTCCTCTGCTGACGCTTTGTGCTTAATAAATAAAGCGGTGGGGCGAAAATGCAATGCGATCTTCCTCGTTAGCGTTTCTTGTAATCGGATTCTGCTTTTGTTAGCCCTTTGTGCGATTGTGTCTCATTAACCGACGATGGTTTCTAGAACTGCACTGCTAAGTACCGTTTGTGTAGCACAAAAGCGCTTGCGGTTCAATGCCCGTCTTCGCTAATATATTAGTCGCTGTGATGACTGGGTGTTCTGAAATCTCAACACGTAATTGAAGTTGACGGTTTTCGTGGTGCTAGTTATATTGTTGATAATAAAAGCGGGAAAGCGTACATTCACATCCTCAACATTGCTATGGCGCTTTGGATGTTCTGCCGTGTTTATTTATCCTTGCTTAAGCGTGGCGAATGTGCTGTGGTTTTGTGTAGGTGCGAACGCCTGCGTTTAATACCGTACGAGCGTTGCATTGATTGAGAGCTTGCCTCGTCGTTGCCATGTAAACTGGGTGAAAGTGACGCGACAATAAGTGCCTCAGTGACTGCCATGCGCCCGAGGACCCAAACGGAGGTCGTGTGACAGAGTCACCTTGGCCCCGTGCATGCAGCGCCAGAGGCTGCCTCTGGGTGGCGAGGACCAGCTAGCAACAGCAGCCCCGGGGCGTCACGGCGGCGGCTACCCAAGGCCGACGGCCGGCCCTGACGTAACGCTGTCCGCCACCGCCCATGGGCTCGGCCGGCAGCGTACTGATTGGGCCCGATACCGCTCCGGCGCACATAAGGCTAGTGGTGACGCGCTGCATCACTGGCCGTCAATCGGCGGTGATGGTTCGGCTGGTCAAGAAGGGAACTCGGCTATCTGCAAAACGACTCCACAAAGAATCGGCAGCGCCCTTGTTGAGCATGCCTAAGCCATATAAAACATGTCGGCTGCGACTAGCGTACATGAAATGTCCTATAGCTGGAGCTTACTGTCTGCTTTCGCTAAAGCAAGGTGTGAAAATAAATTTTCTACACAGAACCGAAAGACCGAAAATAATGATTTTCCTTTCATGGTTTAATTGTCCGACAAATGTGCCTTTGACCGACGGTAATTACGGGAAGGCAGCTTTGTCAGTAACGTCTCAAGAATGGGTGTGTGTGGTCACTTGCAGTCGAGACAAATCGGCACGACGGCCCCACTCGGTGGCGCACACACTTATCTCGCGTCTATGATTGCGCAGTATTTCACCGAAGTGATATCTTTCACTGCGTGATTGCGGGTATTATTCTCAAGAATCTGATTGATTAACATGCTGACACATTTGGCGCTTGTCACCCACGCTGTGTGTATACAATGTTTGCGTCCCACGAAATACACTTCTATTGACAGTGTTGAAGGCATTTGCCCTCAAGCAAGTGTGGCGGTATCCTGTGTCTGCTGCCATCCTCTGAACGGCTGAGAGTGATAAGCAATAAACGGCCATGTAAAATGATGTATTATTGCCAAGTTAACCAAGAGCTCTAAATGCGTATCGTTTGAGGTCTGTATACCTTTAACGTCTTCGTAGGGCATTATATATGCTAACAAAAGCAGGAAACACTAATTTGTCTACAGACAACGCGTTGATGTCAGGAACCAATAATCAGTATTATTGCGTTATCATTCTCGGGTGCGCATTCCCCCGGGGACTACGCATGCATCCGTGTTTGCTTGTACCTAACCGTTCCCCCTGCTGCGAGGGGGGTCGACTGGGCATCGGGTTCACAGGGTTCGAACCCAGCCGTCGGACCAACCGACTATTGGGCCACTCCAATCTTTGATGCCAACTTGGGTCGCTCCTCAATGAATGCAACTTACGTTAACAAGGTGTGTAACACGAAAAAGATCGCTTACACTTCTCGGTAGCTGAGCGGAATCGAACTGACGTCACAGCAAACCGATGCATTAGCAGGCTCTGCAAAAATGTACGGGGTACGTTCAATGAACGCCTTCCACGCTTTAGTGAGCTGCGCCATGCACTGCCTCTCTTCAATGAACCTCTCGCCAACTTGCATGAAAGGAAGGAGCACTCATTTACGTAGCTTGACCAGCTGGACAATACGGTGGCCATGGACCGTTCACAGACAGTTGGATACCCATAACACAAGAATAAAGACGGACAGGTAGAATGAAAAGGACGCGATATAATAATTTAAAACCGCAAGCCATTCAATGCTTCTATACTCGTGACTTCAAACTAGTAGATGTAACTGATCAAGTCAACCTGATGATGTCACCATGTTACTGATAACATTAATCTCTGACGATTTTACGAGCCCTTAAAATAAGTATTTACGTTAAACAACTGTGTGCCGCCGTGCTTTCGTACATTGTTACTACCTATCAGTGATGCTGGAATTATTAAAGAAGGCATACTTAATACGCCTTTAAACCTAGAAATAAAGAAATCATGCGGATTTTATCCCATCCCAAATATGTGTTCTAAAATGTAGGATGAATGGGTGTCGAAGTGCCTGTATGTCTTATTTTCAAGGTCTCTGCGAGAGGGTCAAGTACCGAATGATTGGGCGACGGTTAGAGTAAAACCGCTGCAGAAGAATGGAACACGTTCGATCGTAACTACCTAGGACGGGACGAAGTGAGTAGACGTCCTAGCGCTGTTTGTTCCCTTCCTAATGATGTACCAACCAGCCCAGACCAGCACACTCCTTCGTAACTAGCGTTCTATCTAATTAACGTCCGTCATTTGTAAGATGCTTGAGGACATTATTCTTAACCACATTTCAAATTTTCAGTATGACATAATGTACTCACGGAACACCAACACGGGTTTAGAAAATGGTATGCTACATCTACTCTGCTAATTGAAACCGTTCATGATTTCGCAGTAGCAAATTATAATGGTAACCAAGCTGACGCAATTTTATGGATTTTAGCAAAGCATTAGACCAAGTTTTCCATCAGAAGTTGCACTATAAACTAAATCTGGTGCTCAAAAATACACAATGGATAACCTGGTTGTCCGCCTACCTAAGTGTTTCTTGAGAACAACTGTCAGTAGACGGTGGCGTCCCACAGGGATCCATGCTTGTGCCGCTGTTATTTCAAATGTTCATTATGACATGACATCACGGCAAAGTCAAAATTAAATTGTATGCCGATAATTGTGGGATCCACTCGCTGATCAAAAACGCTTCTGACCAACTCAAGCTGGATCAGGACTTCCAGACTATTATTCAGTTGTGCCGACTTTGGCAAATGGAAATCAATTTAGAAAAGTCTATTTTTATTACTATTATCCGGAAATGAAAAGTTCTAAAATTGAGCTGTTGTGCAAACAAGGCGTTTCTCGCTGAAACAGCTCCCTTGAGATGCTTAGGACTTTCGATAACTAACATTCTTCATTGGCACATTGACTACATTAAAGCTAACGCCAGCCGGAAACTCGCCTTTCTCCGAAGGGCTTTAAAATCGTCAACCCCTGCTCTTCGGTTCCTAGCCTGTAAAACGGTTGCGGATTCATTAGTGGACTATGCTTTCATGATATGGAACTCTTTTACTAAAGCTCATATCGACAAATTAGAGAAAATACAAAAAAGGCTGTCCGCTTTATATATAACAGTTTTGTACGTTATTCAATAATGTCTCTCTTGGACAAGGCCCCTTTACCTACCTTGTCCCAGAGGAGTCGGTGTTCCCGTCTTTTCAGCTAATTAATGGGCACTACAGCACTGATATATAAATATATCTATCACTAATATACGTTTCTTATCTGGATATGCCACCAGACAAAAGCATGATGTGACAGTAACTCACTTTCACCACACGTGTTAATTCTTTCCCGCACTCCTTCTTTCCGAACGTTATTATCGAGTGGAACCTTCTAACCAATGTTGAAGCTCTTGCTTCTAAACTAATGCCGTAATTTTTTTGCCTCTCAGTCAGAATAGGGTTCTGTTGCTTTGTGTATATGCTGCGATATGTGTTTGTATTTGTTTCATTTTTTCAAGTTTTGTAATCAGTATTGTATTGTAACCCACCCTGCTAAATTCCCCAGTGCGGATTCCCATATTAATAAATCACTACCATGTTGGCTAGAAGCGGTATCCGCGCTGGTGCGTAAGCTGCAAGTTTGCTATGAAGTCACCACTGACGTCTGTGCTGTGTATAATGACGTGGCCCCACCACGCGCTTAAACGCCATTTTTAGCCACCAATTTTTCCTTTGGGCGGTTTGCATCCTGCATATAATTAAGAAAATGGCCAGGAAGAGTTTCAATTTTCTTCCCATTTGTGGGTTCGTCAGTAGGCTTGAAAATTATCGCCAGCAAGTCCTCGATGATACGAAAAAAAAATCAATCTAACCAAAGGAAACCGTGCTTGTATATGTCTCTTTTAGCACTACCTGGGAACTTCGCTCATTGTTACTTCACGTGACTTGCATCTTGCGATTTTCTGATAATGTTTTATTCGAAACAAACATAACATTGTGTCAAAAACAACAGGAAAGGCTCAGCTGAGTGAGTTCTGAGAAAATATTATGCGCATAACGACCGAAACACGCGAAAGCTGTGAAATCTATGACGTCCTTCTCTGGTACTGGCGCAGCGATTCGGGTGTGAAATCGAAGAGAGAAGCCATTTATTTTCTGCACCTGACACCAAACTATGTCCGCCAAGTTGTGTCATAGAAAAGCAATACGTTACCGCGCCAAACTAGCTTAGTGCTTCAGTAACTTAAGAGGAAGCTCGGGGCCGACTCCGATGCTGCCTGTTCAAATAGATGTAAAACACAGAAACGCTTTCATAAAGCAAACCCTGTACCGACATGAATGAGATTTGTTGTACTTGAGAGAGACAGTTGACTTCTAGAGAATGTTGGCGGCGAATTTTTATTCAAATCGAGGAATTTACTAGAAATATTGCCGAAAACGTGCAGGTTTAAAAAACAGAAGCACAAAGTTCACAAGTGCGCCAATGTGCTCCAAAACCAGATATTGCTTGCTGTAAACTGCATGCATTAGAGCATCTAAAGTGGACAAATTCGATATGCTAATTTAGAGTTTACGTGGATTTGTTACAATGTTTGCAAGAGCTTTGCAAATGTCATAGGGACGGAATAATGTTATTTTATGGCGGTGTATATTATATGAATTTTGTCCGCTGTATATTATTAAGTGCAGTTTACACAAATGTGGTATCGTTTTTCATTACTGAATTACAGAGTTGTAAGTGCGAGAGCGCGCTTTTTTGAAAGTTTGCAATATTCGACAATTTTTAGTGACACATTGATGGCATAAATCAAAATTCGGCTTGAAGTAGTCACTAAATTTTAACTTTTCCTTTTAAGGCAACAAGCCTCATGTAATTTAGTGCTGTTGTTGCCAAGAAAAATAATGTCTGCTTTAGATTTAGATACGAGCACCCCAGCTAAATCTTTCCTAATGAAGAGGAGCTTCTGTTATATTTCGAATTTTCTGATTCGCCTTTCTCAGCTGTACATTCCGGCCAGCTGGCACTTGCACCTTTGCACTTGAGGTGCGTCTCCAATAAATTAGATATTCTTAAACATTCAATTAGAAATTTCTGCTTGCATTCAAGCACCTTTTCTCAATTTCAACCGCCTTGCATATTTTTGTAGAATGTAACGAGATAATTAGTCCACTATTTCCCCTAAATCAGTCGGGGAAGGAAAAAAAGATAATTGGCCAACTGGCCGGCACTTGTACACTTTTAAAGTTGATTGAAATAGAACAGGCACCAAATCACTCGTACATCTTCACGTTTCTCGGTTAGTACGGTTTTCATGAGGGAACGGATAATTAACCGTTAAAGGCTCCGTGTCACAGAAAATCTGACATCGGCGTGCGCGGCTGAGAAAATCATCCCGAACCAACCCGACCACGCAGGCCTCCCGCGTAGCGCAGAGGCGTTCGTGAACTAATTGAAGTTTTCAAAGTTAGGAAAATCGTAAAGTAGGACTTAAGCACAACCTATAGACATGATAGCGTCGGAATGTAATTTGATTATACGAGAAAACATAATTCTGGTACGAGGAAACCCCTTTCCCAGCATTTCTTCCATTCACACAGCCTGGGTGGGTTACCTGCAATCCAGATGGCGCTCGCCTCCTCGGTAAAACGGCAGCGGCGCGCAGTGGCGAACGTGTAGCAAAAAAGGTGCACAAAAAGCCTGACAAGTATTCAGGGATCTTTGAATGTTGTCGCGGGAATGAACTAAAGTCCTTCAACAAGTGCACGGGGACACCACCAAATCCATAGAGCGCACAGCGGAGGACCTAGTCAGCCTATGGGAACAGAGGCGGAACCTCGTCAAGAGGTGGAAAAAACAACGCCTAAACAAACACCTAAGACAACACATCGCTCTGTTGACAGAGCAAGCCCAAGGCCACGCCAACGAGCTAGCTAAAAACGAGTGGGCGACGCTCTGCGGAAACCTATCAGGGACTCTGGGAACGACCAGTACGTGGCGAATACTCCGGAGTATGCTAGACCCAATGAGCATGCGTACTGAGAATAACAAGAAGCTCCAAATTATAGCAGACAACTTCGAGGGTACAGACCAAGAACTAGTCGACGTCCTTCAGGACAAATACATAGGACCCTCACCCGCGGCGGGATCGCCCTACACGGCGAGACCATACGCGGGAGAGGCCAACCCTAAATTAGACGAAGAAATAACGTGCGCGGAAGTGTACGAAGCGGCACAAGCCGCAGTTAAAAACTCGGCACCGGGCAAACACACGATCACAAATTCAATGATTCGAAACATGGATTCGGTGGCCCTAGCGAAAATAACAAACATTTTCAATAGCGAGTACTGGGCCAAGGGAGATTTGCCCCAACAATAGAAATTGAATAAAATAACCATGATCCCCAAACCAAAAAAGAATCCCTCGATCGATACACTCCGGCTGGTATCGCTCACGTCCTGCCTCGGTAAGCTCTATGAGAGGGTGATCCACAGCAGACTACAGCGATATCTGGCAAAGTGGACCTGGTTCCCAGACTCCATGATAGGATTTCGCACAGGTTTATCGTGTCAAGACGCTTTCCTCCTACTTACCCTATTGCAAAAACCAGCGTCTTCCAGTGCCTTCCAGTGTGAAACCAGCGCGTTTTTTGACACTGGGTGGCACTGGGTACGCTGGCGCACGCTGGGAGTCACTGGGAGTCACTGCGACACTGGTGAGATCGCTGGAGAAGTGCTGGGTCACACTGGACGAGACGCTGGTTTCACTGCTATGACGCTGGGGCGCACTGGTGGGCGCTGTACACGCGCTGGTTGGCGCTGGACGCTGCGCTGGTTTCGTTTGTGCCGCACTGCCGGAGTATAGGCGTTGTTGAATATGAAATGCTTGATACAATTTTATGGGCATCTCCTGTCCAAAAAACAGACTCCTGTCCTAACTATAGCGCTATAAGTTGGGATAATAAATGTCTATTTCGTGTCGGCGGTGCTGCAGCTTGGAATAAAGGTGCGTGATATGCTAGCCCATGCATATGCTACACTTGAGATCACTTTCGCTTTGTACATTTCCCTTTTGACTGTGCGGATAGCTGTATTCGTGAACGAAATTACGCAAACGCAGATAACGCCTCGTTTTCTAGTAGTTTGTACGCAATCGATGACTGCGAGTTGTCGCAGTGTTGTACAGCTAGTCGACACGGGCGAGCAGCCATTCAGCCGAGTTCGAACGGACCTCAGAAAGCCTGCCGCTGATTGATATTACCGCAACCACAACAAAGCTGCGATGATTCGTGCGCTTCCACTTTCCCTGCTGTACTAAAAATAATAGTTAAAAGGTTCTGAATCTCAAATACAAACATTTTCGCATCCGCCCGGTACCCACACCGGGATCGTTCGCTTCAACCGAAGGTTAAGTCTACCGTACGTGCCCGCCGAGTTTATCTACACTCCATCGGCCCGTCTAGGCTGGGGAATCAACAAGTCTAACGAGGATAAATCACTCTGTAGTTCACCTTTCCCATCGGTGTTTTTAAACAGACCATTCTTTCGTGTGTACAGTGTCAGCATAACAAGCGATGAGCGCCGATATGACGTTATAAACATACCTATATGTGCTGTCGCCGAAGGCTGTCAGCCGCATTAACCTACCGTTTCTCTTACGGAGATATGTGCCTAAACATACGTGTCGATTGAAAAGCATTGTCGAGCTATGGAAATGTTGCATTACCTTTGCGCGAAGAATACGAAACGGCTGTTAAAATTGGAAG